>NC_143513.1:44252372-44552372 GCF_031878675.1 Megascapheus bottae
TTTATTGGGCAAGTCAAATAAAAACAAAAAGTAGAGAGGGGCAATGTAGACATTCAAACCTATGTCTGCAGTCAGAATCTGGAGGCTTCCTTCTATAATGAGTTAGGATTTCCAAGTGATCTAAGCATTTTCTGAAACCCAGACAATGAATGCAAGATCACTGAGGGAGGGGCATGTGTATAATGCTGGTGCAAAAGAAATCAGAATTAGGAGAATGTGTAGAAGCATGTAGGCAAAATGAGCTATGGACTATAGCTTATAGATCAATGATGGCAGGGCCTGAAAGAAACAGAGAACCTTGGTAAATTTCTAGATCAGGCTCTTTATTTAACAGGTGGATACACTGGGGTCTAAGATTTTAGTAATTTATACCCCCACATTTGTATTCGCAAACAGTCAACGCTACCATATTCTTTCTTACAAGAGTAATTACATTTTCATGCCAGAGACAAAGATTTATGTAGTACCTTGAAAATACCTTTAAAAAATGGTGTTATTCAGAACAATTATTTCAGTTAAGGTAGCTAATTTGGTACTTAAAGTACTTAGTATATTTGCATGGTTAATTAAGTATCATTTATATAAAAGTACTCTAATATTAAATTGTGGTAGGATGCATTTGAGACTTAAATTATTCTTTTCAAAAGTTTTATTTTATTCATTTCTTTTGCACTCCAAGGAAAACTCAAATTTCATTCCATTAAAGGAAAATCATCAAGTGGAACTAAGAACACAAAGTGAGTAGGGATAAAATGTTGAAACTAAATAAAAAGAGATCATTAAACATCCATTCATGAATTACAAGAAAAACAATCTAATCTAAGGAAGGATAATTTTCAAATAAAAGAAGTGGTAATCGTTAGCAGTATGGTAGACATTTAACTTTTCTATAATTAAATCCCCAAGGAAAGCCAAGTTCAAAGTTCTGCACTGTGACTAAAATTGTAAGTCATTGCAAAGAAAGAAAGCCACCAACTTATGAATCCCTTATGCTGCAATCTGTCATAAAAACCAGGATTCTTAGCTTACTCAAGTTAGGAATCTCACACTTGTCCCATACTACTAAATCCCACTGGTTTTTTGATCAAGAAAAAAAAAAATGAGTCTTCGTGTTTCCTCTAGTGCTTTCAGCTTTTCCTTCCATTAATCTTTCTCTTCCAGATAGAAAACAAATGTTAAATAAAATGATTTTCACTGTTAACAGCACATTTCCCAGTGATATTTCTCAACATTTCATTTAAACTCCCTCTCTCTCAAATCACACACTGTAGGCCAATGAACTGCTATAACTATACACTGTTTCTCTAACTGCTTTGTGTTATAGGAGTGATCTGAGCTGCCCAACAAAGGAATAAGAAAGCAGACACCATTGCAGGTACCTTTATTTCCCTCCCTAAACTACTGAAGTGGTGTGCAGAATACTAAAAACTATATAAGCTTGGGTTTTGTTTTGTTTTGTTTTTTTACAGGTTTTCTCATAGTCTTTGCTGTCTTCCCCTAACTTGAGATTTTTACTTTATAGGTATTTTCTCAAGAAGAATAAAGTTATATAAGATGCTGCTATGCAAACAGCTTGTAAAACCATCAGAAAGAATCATTACTCAAAGTTCTAAATATCACTATTTTCATAGCTCTTCCAAATATCACCATTTTCATAACACTAGTTAGTTTTTCAGTGATGGTTAAACTCAAGAAGTAATTGGCACAGTGTAATATATATTAAATGAGTTAAGTGTAAAGTATCTATTTATTCTTGATCACTATTTCTCACTATTTGCCTTTCCCTCGGGTATGTTCAGTTCTGGATAATTAATGGGTGTTTTGTTTTGTTATGTTTTTCTTTGACGGTCATGGGGCTTGAACCTTGGGCCTGGACATTGTCCCTGAGCTCTTCTGTTCAAAGCTACTACACCTTGAGCCACAGCACCAGTTCCGGTTTTCTAGTGGTTAATTGGAGTCTCGTAGACTTTAATGCCCAGGGTGCCTTTGAACCATGATCCTCAGATCTCAGCCTCCTGAGCTAGGATTACAGGCCTGAGCCACCAGCACTCAGCACTATTAGCTTTTTAAATGCTCATTTTAAAACATCAGTTATAGGCTTGGCTCAGGGACAATGCCTAGGCCCAGATTTCAAGCTCCATGCCTGTCAAAAACAAAACAAACAACAACAAAAAGTCAATATCAAGGAAGTATCAACTGGAATTTTTAAAAATGCTTAAAATATTTTCTCTGAGGCAAACAATGGAAGCAGAGATTTTGCTTACATTTTCAATAGGCATCATAATTAGGATTACTACTTGATTTCTGCTTTAAAGGAAAGTATCCTTGGGTGGAGAAAAATACTTCTAAAATTCAACCATCTGATGCTAAGCATGAATTACAGTAGGAATAGGTTACATAAAAGGATTGCTACAAGAATACTCAGAGACACTAGACTACTTATGATAATTCTAACACCTTTTCCTCAAGACTGTAAAGAATATGAACAACATCTGCTTTTCCATGACAATTTTGCTTTTGTCTTAAAACAGTAATAGCAAAAAAGGCTCTAGAAGAAGATACCGGGGCAAGGAGAGGTCATCATTCGAAAAACATAACTTATGATCTCTATAATTAAAACAAAGTTTGCAGAAACTAAAAACACTACAAACAAAAGAAAACAAAGAAGAATACTCAAAGAGCTTTATTCACAACAGTCAAACTTAGGGGGTAAATGCCTTTCTATCAATAGACAAATAGATTTTTTAAGGGAGAAAGAATAAAAATGTGTTCAATCCCAACAAAAAAATACTACACAACAATAAAACCCAAACAAAACCCAAATACACAAAGCAGCATAAATGAAGATTAAAAAATAAATGGTATAAAAAATTCAGACATAAATTATTGTATAACAACTCCAACCATGTAGAGGTTTAAAATAGAAAAAGTATTATTGGTGATTAAAAGTATGTGACTGTTAGAGATACCTTGGAAAGAGAGCACTCTCTTGGTTCATGGAAATAGTCTACGTCTCCATCTTAAAAAAAGAAAAAGTGAATGGGGACCAAGACATGTGAAAGGGTATCAATGTATGTGAATTAATGCACCTTCTGTCTTGCAAATATCATGTAATCCTTCTATTAATTACAATAAAACATATGAAAAAAAAGAAAAAGTGAATCTCATAGACTTAGACATTTATCAAAACACATGGAAGCTGTTTCTTCATCAGATACATATATTTCATTGTACATGGATTTCACATCAAAATTAATGGTAGAAATTATTTTACTTGTTCTTTCACAATATATAATAGTAAGGAAAGGGGAATAGCCAACTGTTCTTGATATTTTGTTCAGAAGTAGAGTGAATTTTTTTTCCCATTTGAGGGATAGTCATCTTAAATACCCTGAGAACACAGATTCTATTTACAAGTTACATATTAAGCACTCTATTGCACTTTGTTAGGATGGATAATATTTTCTAACCTATAGTCCTTCTTGAAATTTTCTATTTTTCTTTTACTCTTGGTTTCTATGTTCATCAGGGTCCATTAGAAACAGGTTGAAGAAGCAAAAAAATTATAAAGCATCAGGTAAAGGAAAGAAAGAAACAAACAAAAACTCTAACAGGGTGTTATTTTTTCCCCCCTTTGGACCTAACACTACTTTTAATAGTACCACATGCCAAATAATCTACCATCCATCAAACAGTCAGTTTCAACCCCTTAGAAATAAGAAAGAATCCACTTGGGGTTTGACTAATTGCAATGACAGTCCCTCAGGACATAAACATCCTTTGGCAGAACCTGAAATAAGACTGGCTCCTCATGTTTTTCCTCCAGACAGATGAGGGTTCCGCTGATGTGAAATGATGCTCAGAGTTAATGAAGAGTTGTCAGCACTGGATAAAGTTGAGTTCTAGTGTGTAGCTGACTCATCCCAGAACCCAGCAAGCCAAGGTTTATGACAGCCAGGCACAAACCAAAAAAACAAACAAACAATAAATTGGTGGCAGACAGTTCAACTTGAATCATACAACAACATTGATCACCACATTCCATTCATTGGAAAAGCCATTAACATGGGAAGACCTTCTTTATTACAGCCTATATGTGTTTATTTCAGGTACAATTCTCTGTCTTTGTCTCTCTAGCTCTGTCTCTGTCTCTGTCTTTCTCTGTGTGTGTCTATCTGTCTTCTCTCTGTCTCTGTCTCTGTCTCTCTCTCTCCACTTAGAATCAGCTCCATAGTGTTGCATATCATTTATTAATAGGAAACTTATTTTTTGTTCTGTAGACCATGGTCAGACCTTGTTTGCTTTCATTTCCTAGATAAAAATATTTTTCCCATACCTTCATAAGTTTTAGTTATACAATGTGACAAAGAAGTAAGAAATAGGATATACTTCAAGTCCAATGAGATAATGTAATTCTAGGGCAGACACTGTACATAGAATAGCAATTTAATTCAGCCATAATGCAACACACACACACACACACACACACACACACATACACACACACCATACACACAAACCCTTACTTTAAAAGCCCTTAAAATATTCTAGAAAAGTGGCTCTTCATGCAAACAAATTTTGCCATATTTATGAAAAACATTCATCCAGGGAAACATACTTGGAACGGTGGGGGTAATGTGAATTAATGCACCTCCTATCTGGCAAATATCATGTAACTCTTCTATTAATTACAATAAAAATATATGAAAAAAATAAATTCAAGTTAGGATTTGTTACAAAATTTTGCACCAAACACACAAAACATTCCCCTTTTCAGAGTTCTGGGTTTTGGATTTCTGCATAATCTGCCTGCACAGGTATCTATTTGGCTTTCATACACATTGGCTTGCAATGTTAACTCTTCATTAACTCTGATCATTTCCTTGGAGCTGAATCCTGAGGCAGGACATTAAAAAACAGGTTTTGTTTCAAGTTCTAACAAAGAAGTGCACTTTCATTTTTGTGGTCTGAAGAAACACAATAAAGCACAATCGAAGAAGATAATTACACACCCCTTACATGGAGGCTTCCAAATATATTCATTTATAATAAATTTAAATCTCTTGCTCTCTCTCTCTCTCTCTCTCTCTCTCTCTCTCTCTCTCTCTCTCTCTCTCTCTCTCCCCCCCCCCCTCTGTTTCCTCATCTAAGTCCTGACAAAGTAAATACAAAAAAGAAATGCCTGTGTCAAGGTAAATAGGCAGAAAAAGTACAAGCTTGAATAGATTTCTGTCCCAGCTGTTATCATGGGCTTTAGCAAGTCAAGGTGGGGATTTGCAGAATGGAAAGAGCAAGTGAAGGAAATCTAGAAGCTCTGGAGTCTAGCTAAGTATTGAAAATATACATGAAAACTGGATGAGAGGAGAAAGAAAAGAGTAGTGAGACACCAGTGCAGGAGAAGGTATCAAATTGCTGAAGCACAGAGACCAGATAGAGTGAAGTCAAAGCAGTGAGCTGTAAGCTCCCATCAGTTACTCTTGGAGGCAGCAGAACCTCTGATACCCTCTGGGATGGAGTATATGTATTCATACAGAACATTCTGGCTACTGGGCTCCCCATCTAATGACCCCCATCCTCTTGTCTGGCCAAAATTCACTATAACCCTCAGCTTTACCTCACTCCCCTCTCTCCTCCCCTGAGGCCTGAAGGGAGGAAGGTGAAAAGCCTAAGCAAGGACCATAAACACTGTTCTCATTCATAAGGTACCTGGTGAATGTTCTCAGATTACTGTCCCCAATAGCACTTCCCCACATGAAAACCATAAGAAAAATCATGGCCTGAAAATGACCAGCCATAGTTCTGTCTGAAATAAACAAAAAAGAGATAGGACAGGGGTTTTTTTTTTCTCCTTATACTAACTTTGTAATAGAAATAAACAAGTATTTATAACAAAAAAAAGAAAAGATGATTTCAGTTTTCATGTACACAAAACATAGATGATTTCTTCCAGTTGAATTTATTTCCTGAGACAAAGAGAACTTCTCAATGCATTGGCATTCACAGTCCCTGCCATCTAGAATTGCCGCTTATACCTTCATCAATAGATAGTCTCATCTCATCTGCAGGACAGATAGAAGCAGAAGGTATGGGACTAAGACAAATCTTATTTACTCTCTAAGAAGTTGTGAAAGACATGTGCTTGAGAAACAGAGAAACAGAGAAAGACGATGAATTAGAACCATCTACAATTTCTGATTTCATATAGGAGAAAGGACAATCACACTGGAGAAACCACAATCTGAAGACAGAAAGAAACGAAGAGCATTTAAGAGTCACAAATGAGATAATAGGATGGCTGGAAAGAAAACTTTGGTGACAGAGAAAAGTAACAAATAATTCCAAGCCCATCCCTGGCTTGCTAAGAGCTTGGGGAATCTGAAGACACTATCACAAGGTAAGAGAGACAGTCCTGACAGCAATTACAGCTTCCAGGCAAGTCCACACCTCACCTACTATAAGCCTTAAGCCCAGTTTCAACAACTGTGAGATAGTGAAGGGTCTGGTGTGGAAAGGTAGCTTCATGAAGAAAGACAATTGGGCTTTTGTGATTTTCAGATAGCATTAACTAGACTCCATCTTGAGAGAGGGCCTGTTATTTGGGACTGAGATACTCTATGAGCTTGAAAATAAGGAACACTTGGGGATCAGGGAGCCTTGGGACATCCTGTCACAAAATTTGAGTGGAAGATAACAAGGACTAGATCAGATGGAGCCTTGCAGTAAAGTTCAAGCAGCAAGAACCTCTGACAACAGCAGGAAAGAGCACCATAGTGGTCTGAGGTCTCACTCTCCAGGAAAAGAAGGCTCATTGCCTGGGGTGCAGGCAGCAGAAGCAAATCATCATCAAGCCCTGACTGGCTTGGTATTCAAGGTCTGTGGCCTGCTTTCTGGTATGTGGATTGGTCTGTGCATCAGAGCGCTGTGCCTAGAACCTCTGAATCACGTGAGAGCCACAGCTTCCTCCCCACCACCACAGGAAACTGAATTTTCCAACAGGGCCTGAAAGCACAAAGACCCAGTCCTAGAAGCTATCTCCTATCTTGTGTTGGCTGATAGCCAAGTCTGAGAGCCCAAGGTCCAGACCCTCTTTGTCACCAGCTCTCTAAAGCCACCATCATTCCATGGGAGATGAACAGCTGGAAGGAAAGAGTATTGAGAACAGCAGGCAGAATATGAAGATCCCCCAGTATTTTACCTGTCAGTGCAATTGCACTCAGTGCAATTTTACTGCTTTGGCTCTCTGGTGCATCTGGGTGTCCCCTTGAGGCATGGATGCTTGCTGCCCCTGCTGACACAAACCCAAGGGTAAATGAAGCAAGGAAGAACCTGCCCAGCTCACAGGCTTAGGAGAACTCTGCAGCCAGCAGCACAGAAAGGAAGTCTCGGTAGTGAAAGCAGCATAGAAGCAGACAACAAAAAATTTCCCAGATCTGATCAACATCTTCAACAATGTAGCAGCAGATATAAAAATAACACACAAAAAAAATCAGTAGCTTTTCTATATAACAATCAACAGACTGAATGAGAAATCAGGAAAATTATTCCACTCACAATAGTCTTGAAAAAATGCTTAGGAATAAACTAAATAGGCAAAGATTTCTGTAAACTATAAAATCTTGCAGAAAGAAATTGAAGAAAGCACCAAAAGATGGAGAGATTCCCCCACTCTTATGCTCATTGATTGGCAGAACTAATATTGTGGAAAATATCTATACTACTAAAAGCAATCTACAAGGGCTATGCAATTCCCATCAAAATCCCATTGTCACTCTTCACAGAAATAGAAAACTCAATCCTAAAAGACCCCTAATAGCCAACACAGTCCTCATCAAAAACAGCAACGCTTGCAGTACCTCAATTTTGGACTTCAAATTGTACTACAGGGACAGAGTAACAAAGACAGTGATAGTATTGGTGGAAAAACAGACATGACCAATGAGACAGATAGAAGAGCCAGGAATAAACCCACACAGATGTTGGACAAAAGAGTGAAAAACAGACATTGCAGAAAAGACACCTCTTCAGCCTGGTACTGGGAAAACAAGCTATGTACATATAAAAGACTAAAACTGGATACTTATCACTCACCCTGTACAAAAAATGTCAATTCAAATAGATCAAGAATTGTAATATAAGGCCCAAGACTTTCAAACTACTACAAGCAAACCTAGAGGAGAAAACCCTGAAAATAGAGGAAAAGGCAATTATTTTCTGAATAAGACTCTGATTGCTCAGGAAAATAAGAGCAAGACCTAACAAATCAAAGTCTTCTGCAAGCCAAAGGAAATTATTATCAGAATCAAGAGATAATCTATAGAATGAGAAAATGTCTTCCCTCATGATTTTCTATAACAATAATAATAACAATAATACTGAGACACGAGTATAAAAACAAGACTTTGTGAAGGAATCAGTGAGAGGAAGGAGGGAGAAGTTATTATATCTATATTTATCTGAATGTACATATGTATGAATGATATATACTTGATGATGTATACATATTCTCACTTAGTACATATAAATATGGAAGACACAATAAACAGAAAACTTTAAAAATAATACAATGTTTAATAAATCAATTCTTGGAGTAAAGAGACTTTTTGCATCATCATTTGGCTGTGCTCACACACATGAACTACATTCATATACTAGCAAGTTTCTTCCCAATTCTTCTTTTTTTTTTTTACCGAATTTATTTACATGTATAAGCATTATTTCCTCAAAAAAATCAACAAAAAGAGAAAAGAGGCTGGCACTGGTAAAAACCTATTCAGGGGCTAATATCTGGAAGATTATAGTTTGAAGCCAGCCCAGACCAAAAAAGTTTAAAAGGTTCTGGAGACTCCATCTCCAAAACAACTAGCAAGAAAAGGGGAGGATGGAGGTGTAGCCAGGCAGTTTAAGGAATTTAAAATCCCTATACTGATGTAACCCCCCCTTCACCAGCCATCCCCTCTTTTCTGTCCCCCAAAGCAAAGAAACTAAGAGGAACATGAGGGAAATTATAGGACATTGTCTCTCATCTTTTTTTTTTTTTTGGCCAGTATGTCTTGATTTACAAACAGAAAATCCAAAAGCTCATTCTCCATGGACGTTGTAGTCTGAGGATTCTCCTATACCCAGAAGCAGTTCATGAGGAAAGGAAATAAGGATGGTGCTTAGAGAGTTCCTAGCCCAAGGACCAAACTAATTTAGGTAAGATTTATATAGAAACCACCACTAAACTCTTCCATGGCAACTCCGCCAAATTAAGAGTCATTAAAAATCCCCATGGCTGCAAAGCTGATTTGCTTTAAGGGGTACTAATCCTATGAAGATAGATGACTCTGAGTGGGCTTCAGAACACTTGCATCAATAGAGCTGAGCAATGCACGGACCCACCTTGTACAGCAGGATAAAGTAATTTGTGGTCAAATAAAGATGGTCTAAAGAAAGTACCCATAGACTGCAAGTAGAAATTGTTAGGAGTCAAAAAGAAAAAGTTACAGAAAATTGTGAACATTTTGGTTCCTAGAAGAAAGGGACAAAGTGAATCTGAATGTCTTGGTAAAGAGAGGAGAGATGAACAAAGAAACAGACCTTATTGGAGCAATCTGTCAGAAAACTAGAGAGGTTATCATGAGATGTTGAAGTAAGGAACAAAATTAGACAACATGTTTGGGAAAATAAGCCTCAAACACTCAGCATCTCCTTCTCTAGGAAGGTTTTTGAAAAAATTACAGGTCATTATTTGAGAGAGGATCAGCTATATTTTTTAGGAAACTACAATGAAATTTAATATGTATGTGTGAGCTATAAAACAAAGCTAATAAAAGATATTGGTCAAATGTCTATGGCACTGGAGAATCCAATGGAAAATGTTAAATTGCAACATTTAGTACATTTGTTCTTGTTCATTATATATGGTTTTATATATACTCAAAAGCATGCATAGGTAATATATTTGAAAGAACAGTCACTTTTTTGGGGGGGGCAGTCCTAGTGCTTCCATTCAGGGCCTGGACACTTTGTTTTTGTTTTCTTTTTCATTTTTTCTCTTTTTTCCCACATATTTTTATTGTAATTAATAGAAAGGTTACATTATATTTGCCAGATAGAAGGTGCATTACTTCACATACATTGATACCCTTTCTCATGTCTTGGTCCCCATTTCCCTCCCCCCACCCCTGCACCTCATCTTGTTTTCCCCCCTTCCCTACCCAATTTCATATAACCAAATATGCATATATACAATATATCAAATAACAAGGTGAAATACTGTAACAATATAAGATAACCAAGGGACAGCAAAAGAGATGAGAGATAACATAGTACATTAAGGACAACAGTCACTCATTATATAGCTTTTGTTTCTATATCCTGGAGGTCCTTTCATTTAGCGTCATTCTATATGGCCTTATGTATCTAGGTTTTATTCTACTGTAAATCTCTGCTAGGAGAGCCCAAGGTTTTTACTGATTATGACAAATGACGGAAACCATTGAGCCTATGTTCTTTTGAGTCTGGCTTACTTCACTTAATATGATTTTTTCTAAGTCTTTCCATTTCCTTACAAATGTGGTGATGTCATTCATTTTGACAGCAGCACAGAATTCCATTGTGTATAAATACCACATCTTGTTGATCCACTCATCAACTGAGGGACATCTGGGTTGGATCCTTATCTTTGCTATGGTAAATAGTGCTGCAATGAACATCGTTGTGCTAGTGGATTTAGTATGTCCTTGTTTCTGGACGATTGGGTAAATGCCAAGTAGTGGAATTTCTGGGTCATAGGGGAGTTCTATGTTTAGTCTTTTGAGGAACTGCCACACTGCTTTCCATTGTGGTGAATGAGTTTGCACTCCAACCAACAGTGTAGTAGTGATCCCTTCTGGCAACATCCCCTCCAGTATCTATTGTTATTAGATTTCTTGATCCTGGCCATTCTAACTGGAGTGAGGTAGAATCTTAGAGTTGTTTTGATTTGCATTTCTTTTACTTGGACACTTTTTTTTTGCTCAAGGCTAGTGCTCTACCATTTGAGCTAACAGCACCACTTCTGGCTTTTTCTGTGTATGTGATACCAAAGAATCAAACCCAGGGCTTTGGGTATGCTAGGTGGAACACTCTACCATTAGGCCACACTCCCAGCACTCACATTTTTATTATTGTAAATGAGTAGCAGAAATAATAACATAAACTACCATTTAAGAAGTATTATAGTTCAAGGCTGGTCCTGTGCCAGATATTATGTGTATATATATATATATGTATATATATATAATTTTATCCTAAAACTCCTCTGAGATACGGTTATATTAGTTCCACTTTTAAATATTCAGTTTATTAGATCCAGAGGATTTAAAGGAGTTTTCATAAAATCTCCTACATGTCACATTTATCATCTCTAAACTGCTAAATATTTTAGGCAAAATTAAGTTGATTAAGATGTCTACCTGATGCCATCTTTTACTTGTGGAATGTCTGCTCTGTAAGTATTTTAATAATTCAACTATGATAATAAGTGAATACTAAAATACTTAGTTGGTGGGGAACAGGATATGCATACTATCTATAGTGAAACCACACAATTATTATCACAAAAAGAAGTGATAGCTATGTAATCAAGAGATTAGTTAATTTTAATATCACCTAATACAGCATTCTAAGTGAATGTAGCCAGACCCAAGGAAACATTGACTCCATAGTTTCCTATATTGGTAATAATTAGTATATGTCCAGGATAGTCCTAGCAGAGAATCACAGTAGCTCAATAACTATGTACATTTAATATAAAGTGATGCTAAGGAAAATGAATTCCAATATGTGGAAACAAGAGGGTTTGGGGTTTTAATTTTTTGCTGTTGATGTTGTTGTCTTTAATATACTGCATGAGTTATTTCTTTTTTTCTTTCATTTTTTTCCTATTGTTTTTCCTCTGTAGCCATTGTTTTTGATTTTGATACTCTGTGTGTATATATATATATGTATATATATATATATGTATATATATGTATATTTGATTTGGGGAATGAAAGGGAAAATCACAAAAAAGCCCAATCCAGATAACTTGTTTTCAAATTTCTAACAAGTAGCTTTAAAAATGTTAATCTATTAAAACCAAACAAAACAATGTATAGGGGGAGAATGATTCTAGAAGGAGCAAATAAAACCAACATAATTAGGCAACTAAGTGCAATGAGTGATTTTATTAATCTGAATTTT
Source organism: Megascapheus bottae (assembly GCF_031878675.1). Classification (NCBI taxonomy): domain Eukaryota; kingdom Metazoa; phylum Chordata; class Mammalia; order Rodentia; family Geomyidae; genus Megascapheus; species Megascapheus bottae. The sequence continues at coordinate 44,264,580 of NC_143513.1, forward strand.
CTTTTTGGAAGGATAGCAGTAAAAACATAACTGAGTACTTAAAAATATGGATTAAGGTATGTATTACATAATCACATCAATACTACATTTCTTATTGTGAAAATTGTGTGCTTTTTTAGGAAAGCACCCTCCCAGGAGATAATATGAGATTATGTATTATAGATAAAGTGTTCAGCTGCCTACAAACTATTTTCAAGCAATTCAGCAAGATCTGACCATTCAATAAATTCAATAAAAATTATATAATCTATACAAAAGATAGGCATTTTTATCATGATATGTGTATATATGTGAATATATGCTGTAGTATGAATACAACATTAATTATATATCATGCTATATATACTACACATAATTTATTAAAATATATACTATATACTATATACAGATATGCCATATATATAATAGACATATAGGACACTACAGTAAGATGCTAGGTTACATAAATCAATATGGCTAATACATATTAAAGCTTCTATATACATTAAATACATCATAGCTATGTATAGATGGTTTATATATCTAAAATACTCTAAATTATATGAAGTTTGAAATATTTAGGACTATTAAGAGAGAAATTAAACTGAACTTCATTGAAATAAAAAGGAAGAGGTTTTCTTTTTTCTTTTAAAAAAATTTTAGTGCCAATCCTGGCACTTGAACTCAGGCCCTGGGAACTATACCTGAGCTTTTGTACTCAAGTCTACTCTAGTACTTGAGCAACAGCTCTACTGCTGGCTTTTTTCATGTTTAATTGTAGAATATAGTCTCACAAACTTGCCCTTCCAATCTGGCTTCAAACAATGATCCTCATATCGCAGCAGCTTTATACAGAGGGAAAGTATACCATATAAAGAAAGGGAAAATCAAGTTAGTGATTTAAAAAACACTAAGAAAACTAAGGTTTAGAAAATAGGAGAGGAGTTCATAATAAGGATAGTGGGTTGATCTTAAGGGAAAATGACTTGGCAGATTTGGGGGAGGGATATGAGCCTGTACAAAGCTGTCATCTCCTGGTTTTAAATATATGTGTGAAATGCAACCCACAGGCATCAAGCCTTAAGTAGGAGTTTGTTGTGCAAAGGTCAGGCAAAGGACACACACACACATTTCCACTATGTGGATGCCTCAGTGTCATTAGCACTGGTATAGAAGAATTTTTCTATCACTAAGAAGTCCTATCTAAAATCTGACCCAAGAAAAACTGGCTATGGGAAATATTAGGAAGGAGACAAACATATGCTTTCTCTTAGGGCATGACTAGGAGAAAACACTGGCTTCAGCATTCTTTCTCTGTAGCTAACCTTCAGGCAACATTACTTTTTGGTACAAAGTAAATAATTCCTTCCTTCTCCACCTCCACTCATCTCCAGCCCCTGTCTTTTGTTTCCTCATATGTATCTTCATTCAATTTGCCATGACATAAATTTCATGAAGTCCCTCACTTAAAGGATAATCTATATTTTAGCAGTTTGACTACTTTTAAAAAATTCTGTTCTCACAAGAATGCTTATTAGGTATAGATGAACTGTGTGTGACATAATGAGAAGCTTGACCCTAAGAGAAGAATCTACCATTAGCATGTTCATTACTCTTTGTTAGTTTAAAAATATAACCCAAGTCATTCAGGATTTTTTTAGAGATCTAGAAAGGCTCAAAGCATTTCAGGGACAAACTGGCTTTTATATTGTTGTGTACAACTTTCATCTAAGGGAGAGAAAACCTAGCTTGTTTGGTAATTTTCTCAGGTAATCTATATTGTACTGCTTGCTTATACAGTACTTCCATGAAAATTTAAAAAAAGTCTTCTATACTACTAAATGAATGAATTAGGAAAGGAACAGCCTCAAATGCACAAAACTTAGAATGCCCATCAAGAAAAGTCAACTTTCTGTCTTTCTCCAGGCAGACCACCTTGGGATATGTTGCTCCTTATGCAAAGACCAAGAGCTAAAATTTTAATCTCAGTGAAAATATAGCTGCTGCTCTCTGCTGTAACTATCAACATGTATTGCCTATAATATCTATATATTTTTATATTTCTATTTAATATGTTTACCTATTAAATGAAAATATACAATGTTTGGAATAACGTATTTTTTTTAATAATTTCAGACAAACCAAAAATTATGTCTTGACTTGGGTGCTGCTGGCTCAACCCTGCAATCCTTACTACCCAGAAGGTTGAGATCTGAGGATCAAGGTTCAAAGCCAGCCAAGGCAGTAAAGTCCATGAGAATATTATCTCCAATTTATAACCAAATAATGGAGCACTAGCCTAGAGCAAAAAAGCTCAATGACAGCACCAAAGCCTTGAGTATAAACCCCAAGACCGGTACCAAACAAAGAGAATGCACTTTATATGAGGAATTATTTATACAATTTAGTGTAGAACATACAAGAAATAAATTCTATAGACTGAATTTAAGACTCAAGTCGACAGTGATCAAGATGTATTGCATATTCTGCTTTAGTAAATGGCAACTCCTTTGTACAAATACTTAAAGATGACAAGAAAAGACAAGAATGATTTACTAAAATACTATAGACCTCCTGAATTGAAATCAGATCACAGACACAATGATAATTTAACTCTGATCATATGTATTAACTTTACATCAAGTAATGACTCAGTTGAGCTTAATGTCCTCATTTTGAAATACTAATCTGTAAATAATACTTGTGTTCAGTGGTCTTTCATTTATTAAGAAGAGTATGTGGAGAATATAGTTTCTATTTATATCATTGATAAGACTTCTCCCCTTTGTAGTTACATATCTAAGCCTACAGATTAAATAAATATCATACAGGAAAGCTATAAAAAGCCCATAGTGTTTGTGACTTTGAATACAATAATCAGTTCCTCTGACTCAACAAGAATTTCTCTTCTTCAATTTTTCTTGAAAGATTTCACTTGCAGTTGAATAGTTTTTGATACAGGTCTCATTGCCTTGATTTTTACCTCTATTATAGATAATCCTTAGTGTTCACTAATTTATTCAACTCTTCACATACACATACCATAACTACAAATCTTCTGTCTTTCAAATACTTCAATGAAGTAGCAGCATATATCTTAATCATAGCTACCTAATCTTTGTGGAAGTTTTGAAAGTACATTTTTCAGTGGTATGTTTGTCTACCTATCCTACATGACAGCCCTCATTCCCTTAGTCTGCAGATCTGCATTGTTTGCACTATTGCTTTTTGTGTGTGTGTGGGGGGGTGGTCAATGGGTTTGAACTTGGCCTGGGCACAGTCCCGGAGAATTTCAGCTCAAGGCTATCACTCTACCCCCTGAGCTTGGACGTTGTCCCTGAGCTCTTCCACCCAAGGCTACCACCCTATCCTTGAGCCAAGCCCTACTTCCCATTTTCTAGAGATTAATTGGAAATAAGTCTTAGATTGTTTTGTGCCTGGGTTGGCTTCGAACCTTGATCTTCGGATCTCAGCCTCCTGATTAGCTAGGATTACAGGCATGAGCCACCACCCCGGCCTTACTCTTGCTTTTGTGAGGCTCATTGGATAATTTGTTTCTATTTCCTTGCGTGTGTGTGTGTGTGTGTGTGTGTGTGTGTGTGTGTGTAGTAGTAGGAGGAGGAGGCGGAGGAGGATTTCTATCCAGACTCAACATTTTCCTACAGAAAGAGCAAAGTACAATGCCTGCACTCAGTGTGGAGCATCTTTTCTATGGCCTAGCTAAGTTTTAGAGATAACACTTGTAGACCTGGAATTTTTTCAGTTATCAGTGATAAGTATTGGCTCACTTACTTTTACTAAGCAGAGCATAATTTTCTCCACACCTATTTTCTCAAATTATGAAATATAGTACAAGAAAACTCCAATTATCAGGCATACTGGACTTAGATTCTTTTTGTTTCAGTTTCTACAGTCATCATCACATGCAAGCTAGTCACAAGCCTGTGTCACCAGGCTTAAGAAATCAGCACTCTCTTATCTCCCACTCTGTTCACTTCCTGAAATTAATCTCCAAATGAATTTGAGAAGAAAGAAGTTACATAAAAGAGAAATGCCCTGGTTACCATTTAAAACGGCATTTTCCACCAAGAGCAGCAGTTTATTCAAAGTTGTGCTTGATCAATGCCAAGTTTATGAATCTAGAAGCTAACAGTGGGTTGTTCTCTTTATTAGGCAAAGCCTGGGCACCCATCCATGGTTTTTCCCTTCCAGCCTTATTGCCCTTATGGCTAGAGGAAGTGGACTGAAGCAATCAATTCCCTCCATTCTGGAGATTGTTCAGAGGGCTGATCTTTTTTAAAAATTGGCATTTTATGTCTCTGCTTGTCCCTAATCACAACTCTTCAGTTAAGCTGCACCAAAAGCCTTAGTGAAGTGTCCTTGCTGTGTCAAACACTATACTGATGTTGTCTGAGTGTCTGTGATTTTTCTAAGTTCAAATCATAATCTACCAACCAGAGTTTTCCCTTACAGGAGACCAGGACAAGCATTAATTTTCAGAGAGCGAGAGAGAGAGAGAGAGAGAGAGAGAGAGAGAGAGAGAGAGAGAGAGACAGACAGACAGACAGACAGACAGACAGACAGACAGACAGAGACAGAGAGAATCAGTCATTCAAGCTGATTTCTAATGGTTTAAAATCTGTAATTTAATTATTACCTTAAAAGGTTCTGATTAGAACAGGGGAAGGGTGAAATAATTGTCTTAGTGTGCATGTGCATGTGCAAGTGCACAGTCTCCAGAACTGCTGAATCTTTGCTTCACACAGATCACAAACAGAACGTGACTGTTTCTGCCCATATGAATGCAATCATGTGTAATCAACAGACTGAACCCTTCTTGAACAGGACTGGCTGACGTGAAACACTCACCACAAAGCTTGGTTGAAAGAATAAAATGGTTTCTCCTCAATTGAGAAAACAACTTAATACATAATAAAAGAGAAATGTAATGCCGCTTAAGAAACAAGTAAGAGAAAAGAAGAGAAATGGAAAGGAATAGATATAGATAGGGAGGAATACGGTATGTGAAGCACTTAACACATGAATTCAAATCTCAATTTATAACATTGGTCAGATTCCTATTCTGCATCCAGCAATAAAGCTGAGGTTCAGAGTAGTAAACTACTCACTGATACTGATGCAAGATCAATTTATTCACATGGTCTTTTTTTTCTCTAGAACACTATACTCACAAAAGCTTTAGAATAGAGAATAGAAATATAATATTATTTTATCTAATAAAACTCTGAAGTAGACAGCTGTCAAAGGAAACTCGCTTTGTGATTTTTCTGTGTCAGAAATATTGAGTAGAGCATATGTTTAAGAGACAAGAGTAGGAAAATGATACTAGTGGGAAACTTTTTCAATATATATCTGAATCCCATCACCTTCCATAAAAACTGACAGAATAAATAGAATAGCAAAAGTAAAATCCCCCAAACAAGTACTTTTGCAAAAACATAGCTTCCAGGTAATCTCCAGTCTTAAATATATAATGTAGGAGATGGAAGGCACCAATAACAATAAGACCCATATGGGATTAGCAGCTCTACAGGAAAGAGAGGGGCAGGGGAGAGGAATGTAGATGGCCCTAAGACCCAGAAAACAGTCACCTTAGCCAGAGTACACTAAAGTCTAAGCAGTATCATAGGAAAAAATGGGTAGAGATTTCATGAGTCTCAATTTTCAGGGTAATGGAATATTAGGTAGGAGGTAGTAGTAGGCACAGGAAACTAATCAACTAAAGTTTCTATTTAGGAAAAGTGTCCATACTGTGGAAAAATTACTAAGAATTGAAACAGAATTGAGGAATAGAGAAGCAGAGATAAAAGAAGAAGTATATGAAATGAATGGAATTATAGTTGTGGCAGAAGGTCTCAATATCTCCAGAAAAAAATAAAACAGATCAAGTTTGTAAGTACTTCGAAGATTAAGAGAAGAAATTCTGTAAGTAAGAATTGAAGAAAAATATTCTGTCCTGGTTTTCTCATAAGAATAGAAAACAAATGGTCATAATTAAATATGGCCAATAGAAAGGATTATAGCAAAACACTCAAAATTTATGCCTGAAAATTTAGAATAAGTTGCAAAATGATGGCCCTATAAACAAATGAATAAACAGTATAAAACTATGTCTGAAAAGATGAAAGGTGTAACTGATTACTTCAAAACATACCATAAGTTTAAAAACAATGAAAGAATGGTATAAATTTGATATAGAAAAACACAGTATTGGTTTTCGGGTGGGGGATTGGGGGGGGAGGGAAACGGGTACCAAGACATGTGAAAGGGTATCAATGTATGTTAATTAATGCACCTTCTATCTGGCAAATATCATGTAACCCTTTTACTAATTACAATAAAAAAAATAAAGCAAAAAAAAGAGAAAAACACAGTATTTAGGTTACTAGGGGACAAGAAAATAATTAAATAGAAATATGAAAAACATAGAAAGCATTTATACATAAAAGGAAAAATATACTCTAGAAATAAAGAAAAACCTGAAGATACATAAGATGAATAAAAGGACATGTCCACAAATAGGTTATAGAAAAGGAAAAAATCCCAAATTAAAACATAAAAAATCTATGGAATAGTCAAGGAATGCTATATATACATATGTATACACACAGGGGAAATATGGAATTTATTAAATATATTAAAACTTAATAATAATTCAATCTCATAAAAATATAAAAATTTAATTTTATAAGCTTTGAAATAAAACTTAAAATTGAACGTGATAAATAATGAAAAACTATAGCCACAACAGATATCTATAGATGTTGTTTCATAATATAAAAAGATATTTGGGCTGGGAGTTTGTCCTAGTGGTTAAAATGCTTGCCTAGCATGCACAAAGACCTGGGTTCGATTCCTTGGTACCACATACATAGAAAAAAGCCAGAAGTGGTGCTGAGGCTCAAATGGTAGAGCTCTGGCCTTGAGAAAGTCCAAGGACAGTGCTCAGGACCTGAGCTCGAGCCCAGGACTGGCAAGAAAAAAAAAGATGTGAGGGCTAGGAGAGTGGCCTAGTGGTAGAGTGCTTGCCTAGCATACACAAAAATCTGGGTTTGCTTCCTTGGTATCTCACTCATAGAAAAAGCAGTAAGTGATGCAGTGGCTCAAATAGTAGAGCTCTAACCTTGAGAAAGCCCAAAACAGTGCTCAGGCCCTGAGTTTAAGTCCCAGGACTAGCAAAAATCAAAAAAATGGACAAAAAAGATAAGATGAGGGCCGGGAGTTTGGCCTAGTGGTTAAAGTGCTTGCCTAGCATGCACGAAGACCCGGGTTCGATTCCTTGGTACTACATACATACAAAAAAAAGCTGGAAGTGGTGCTGAGGCTCAAGTGGTAGAGCTCTAGCCTTGAGAAAGTCCAAGAACAGTGCTCAGGCCCTGAGCTCAAGCCCAGGACTGGCAAAAAAAAAAAAAAAAAAGATAAGATGAAAGAAAAATAAAGGCAACTCCATTGAATAGACAAAAATCCTGTTAGTAAAAAAGAAATCCAGTTAGCAGTAATGTTTCAGCAGCAGCATTTCTTGACAAAAGTCAATGCAAAGGGTGGTTGTCACTGGCTCACATTTGTAATCCTAGCTACCCTAGAGGCTGAGACTGAGGATCATACACACTCAAAAATCAACCCTTCTGTAGGCCTTGAGTAAATGCCTAGAATGACAGTGAGCAATGAATGACATATGACTAGTGATAAACAGTGAATGTAAATGCTTTCCTGAAAACTAAAGATAATGAGGTATATGAGAAATATACATGGTCCTGTATTTGCAAGTGCATAAAAATTAATGATTGCCTGGTGATAATTAGCTGAATAGAGACCATGTTTCAAATTAGAGAGCCTAGAGAGGGGAAACAAGTTAGTTGCTGTTTTCCATAATGGTTATGATAGGGAATCAATAGACATTTTGTTATTTTGAAAGCCAGTAAATAAAGGAAAAGAATAAAAAGGAATAAAATGCGGCTACTATGTAAGTACATTACTTTAAAGTAATCATTAACACAAAAATACGAGCCTTCCTAAACATCAAATAAGATGACAATGGAGAATCAATCAAAGAAGAAGTGGGAGGAAAACGCAATCATAAAATTCAAAGCATAGCCTACAAAATTAAGAAACTTGAGGGAAGAAGTGGGGCTGGGAGGAATGAGGGAGAAAGATGAAAGGAGTGGCATTGATCAAAATGCATTGTGTTCATAAATTGCTTTGTTGAATGGCAATTTCTTTGTACACCTACTTAAAGATAAAAAAATCTGAAAGAATTTAACTATAAGAGATGCAAAGCATGGAGTCAGAAGGGTAAAGATAAAAGCTACATAAAAAAATATGAAAGCTTCTTTGGCTTTGACTTAGAAGATTTCATACTCTTTATGTAGCTTTTTATCTCTGTCCTCCTGACTCCATCTCTTGTCTTGGGTTTGATTCCTTGGTACCACATACATAGAAAAAAAACTGGAAATGGTGCTGAGGCTCAAGTTGTAGAGCTCTAGCCTTGAAAAGCCCAAGGACAGTGCTCAGGTCCTGAGATCAGCCTCAGTACTGGTTTAAAAAAAAAAGTACAAGAATGAGGGTACTGGCCAGGGGGAAAGGAGTAGACAAATAAAGAGAGGAAGTAGAGGGGAGGAAGTTAAGAATTCATTGCATGGCCAGTTGCCTTTGGCTTATACCTGTAATCCTAGCTACTCAGCAGGCTGAGATCTATTAATTACAATAAAAATATATGAAAAAATAATCTTGTCATGGGTAGAATGCACAGTTAACATAAAACAAGATTGAATATGAGTTGATGATTAGTGAACTGAGTGGTGGATACACTGAGGTTAATCATCTTATTATTTATATATTTGAAATATTTCTAGTAACACTTAATATCAGTAGATTTGGGGAATGTAAACATCTTTTCATATTAAAACAATATGATGACTTCTTTTATAACTGGTTTGATTGTATTTGAACAAAATCCCTCTCAATTCTTGAAAGTTTGAATACAGCCTTAGTTTTAACTGCATAAGAAATTGAGATTCTTAGATCCACAATTTAGATTTATGAAACTGATTAAACTGTTTTATTTTGTTTGGGATTAGTATTTTAAACAAAATACTTTCAGTAGCACAAAGAAATACTTGGAACTATAAAGCTCATTGTTTATAACTTTAACAAATACCTTCATGCAAGAAAACAAATTTTTTACATATTGTCTATTTTCACTTCAAAAGCCTAAAGAGCCTCATCTAATACACTTCATTAACATGAAAATAGATCTAATGTGTAATTTGTTTTCACTTCTCCCTAGATAATCTTATAGTCCTTTCACTCTTAAAAACCACAAAAACATTAAGGAACAGATTTTTAAACAATTCAAGATTCTAGTAAATGAGTTGGAATTAAAATATGTCAGGTATATGGGCACAAATTAAATTACTTTAAAAACAAGAAAAAAATCATAAACTCAAAAGATCTTTTATTTTATGCATGCCTGGTATATTTCACCCAAAATTACTAAAAATTGCATAATCACTCATTTGTGAGTTTATTACACTGTTTTGAGTAGTGATTTAATTTAGCAATGAGCGATGATGAAACCAAGGCAGTGAGCATATCGCTGAATGGAATAAAAGTAAACTAGGTTCTGCTCTATAGGAAGTACTTAGTATGAATATAAACGTGCCTTAGAAGAAAGACAGAATGATAGGCTACTTCATACCTAAGAAATAATCTTCCTCCATGCTTCCTGTAACTAAATGTGGGGGACAAGGATGTTTGTAATGGTGGACTGAATTATATGAATTATTACAGTCACCTCTGTAATACTAGTACTATATAGCTTGGAGCATCCAAGGCTACTCTCTGGTAGAGTTTCTCTTGTGATGGTACTTTTCAAAGGGCCAATACCAGAATACTAATTCTATAATCTTATATGTAGGCCCTGGGTTTACCCATGATAGCATATAAAAACTTAACCCATGGGATTTTACCTTTTAGGAAAGACTTGTATGCAGTGGATGCTGTGCTAGACCTTTCACACTCCTCCATGTGAATAAAAGTCTTCTCTCAGCTCCCTTTGGCACCAGGCCTCTTAGGAAGCTACCTTGGTTGAAGAGAGCTTCTTTATTCAAGGTCATGATCTCTTCCTGGGACAGTTAATCTCCAATGATCCCTCAGTCAACATGGGGATATAATTCATGTCAGAATTTAATGTGGGCTAAGACCTCCAGTTAGGCCTTATTAACAGCTTGACTTCTCCCTTTGCACAGTCTTACCTTTTTCCAAGATATCTCTTTAGGAGGTATGATTCTAAACCCAGATAAAGTTCCTGCACTCCAATCTCCAATTCAAAATCTGCTTCAGAAATCTGTCCAATGGACAGCAAAAAATTGAAAGGAGAAAGAATGAAATGCACAAGATAATGAAAGTCTGAAATGCCAAAGATAACGGACTGAGACTTATGTTAAGTGCCATTTACACAGTAGTACAGCATTCCTATAAGAAAGATGAGTGGCTGGAAAAAGTATATCCAGAATGGAGGTCTAGAAAGCAACAGATATATCATTCTATAGCTTAGGACCTGATCAATGGGAAGTAATTCCCCAATCACTTATCATATGACTATCAATAGAGAAGAGAACTTCTATTGTCAAGAAGGTAGAGGCCAGACTAATATATTACAATACATGAAAAATCCTGAAATTTTGATGTACCTAGATTAGGAAGCTCTCAAAGAGGTTTAGTAACACTTTGCAAAACTATTAAGTTGGTGTAACACAACTGGTTGCTCCAATTTCACAAACAGAAAAATGAGAGTACTTTTTTTGTTCTATTCCATAAGCTCCCACTTGGGCATACAGTTATTGGAAATAGAAGATGATTGGAATCAATATACCTTTAAGACTTGCTGTGTGCAAGGAATTCTCTGAAGCACCCCAAATGATCACTTCTATCAGCCCTGATGCAAGCTGATCTATTAGAGGTGTACTGTCGATCTCTCTGTCCCCCAAGACCCAGAAGAAGACCTAGAACTAAACACTTAAGAGTACTACAGAAAACCTCTGACACACCAAGGTATTTCATGTTGCCATGTTCATTTTATTGATGCTAAATAAAATGTAGGTCAAGGTTACACCATTAGAGAGTGGCAACAATACAACCCAACACTCATGTGTCAAAACCCAAGGCTCATCTGCTCTGCCATACTGGTTGGTTGGCCTGCTCAGTTTCACAGGAGAAAGACAAAAGCAAAAGTATTTCATGCCTGAAATATTTGTCTTTTTCTCTCTTTCACACTTACTTTCCACCTTCTTGTATAAATATTTCCAGCCACAGAATCTTTCAGATATCTTTAGATAAAGAGATTTTTGTTTGTTTGTTTGTTTAGAACATCAGTAGCCCCTCATGACCATCTTTTGTGTGGGAGGGAGGAATCACTGAGCTTGAACTCAGGGCCTGGATACTGTCCCTGAGTTCTTTTCCTCAAGACTAGCACTATAACACTTACTTTGAACCATAGCACCACTTCCAGTTTTTTGGTGGTTAATTGGAGAAAGTCTTACTTTCCTGCTGGAGCTGGCTTTAAGCCACAATCCTCAGATATCAGCCTCCTGAGTAGTTAGGATTAGAGGCATGAGCCACTATTACCTAGCACATACTCAATTTTTAAAAGAAGTTATTCTTGGTTCTTCTATATAGTTTATTCTCACGTGTTTGTAATAAACTAAACTCAATGATAAGATCCTAGGGCAAGATAGAGCACTAATTTCCCTGTTTGTACAGCCACACAGCACAAAGCTGAACATAACAGTTTGTTTTTCTGTAATGAATAGACAACCATCAGATCAACTGGAGAGACAATTCAATACAGTGTCACCTCTCAGCATCTGTGAAGGGGGAGTTGAAGAATCCAGTGGATATCAGCCTTGAGGATGCTCAAGACTCATATAAAACAGTGTAGTGTTTGCATAGGACAACATGCATCCTCCGCATACTTACAAAAGGCTGAATTTGAAGCTAGCCCAGGTAGAAAAGTCCTTAAGAAATCATCTCCAATTTACTTATGTATGACATTCTACTGCTTGAGTCAGGCCTCCAGTCTGGCATGTTTGGCTAGTAAATTGGAGATGATATCATGCTCTAATAATAATAGTAATTATTTAATCAATAAAGATGTTTTATTTATCAAAAGAAGAAAAGAAAGGGAAGAGGGGAATGAAGGGAAGAAGGGGGGGAGAAAATGAGGAAGGAAGGAAGGAAGGAAAAGATATTAAGGTGTTGCCCAAGTTTCTAAAACCCCTGAGAATGTAAATGGGAGCAGATGTATTGGGAATAATATGTGAGATCATTTCATATAATGCTGAGAAGTTTGTCTCTAAGAGGAGGAAGTTCTCTTCTTCTGAGAGAGTCAAAGAGCAGTCATTCATTCACTGGTCCATTAGACTTCTGACACAAGGAAGCAGCCAAACATATGTGAGGAGACTTTGAATACATGTGATCCCAGGGATAGGAGAGGTAGGCCAGGAGGAGAGGAATGTCAGGTATGGCCAGTGAATGTTCAGAGCAATATGTACAAGAGTCCTGTTGATTGTGAATGCCATGAGTATCCGATCATTTGCAACCCATCTCTATCTCTAGCTCCGCATTGTAATGTGAACTGGCACAGTTTAGAAAAGTGCACGGAATCTTTATTTTTTTTTTAAAGATATTGTCTTCTTCCCATGTTTTGTGTTCCCTGATGTAATGTGCTAGAGAGTCTTGGGGAAATGCTCTGTCCAAAGAAGATCAGAGGAAGAAAAGGTGATGAGCATTTTGCTGCATTAATGTATGCTTTGTTTAATTCAGATAGCACTTGCTCTCTCTCTCTTTTTTTAATTTCCTAAGAGATCAGGTACTCCCATTTCACAAAACAACACAATGATTATGACTGGCAGTATTCCTGTAAAAAGAACATAAAGGATCTTCAGAGACATTTAATTGATCTGAAATAAGAATGGGCGGGTTGTTTAGTACTCTGTGGAAGTATTAGGCAGAGCTACAGTTAAAAACATCTATTTTGTTACAAGAATAGTACAAGACTATCCTTGTGCCAACACAATTATCTCATTAATTGCTCTAGAATGAGTATAACCCAGTTTCCAGATACATAATACACATTTGGCCAAATGTGATTTGACTTGACGCCAGCAGCTTGTAACAGTCTTAACTGCAAAAGTTATCCATGGAGTTTAAAGAGTTTAAAGACAGGAGAGCTTTTGGCAGACCCCAAATATTCAACAAAACCACCAGCCTATGGAGAGGAGAGAGAGAGAGAGAGAAAGAGAGAGAGAGAGAGAGAGAGAGAGAGAGAGAGAGAGAGAGAGAGAGAGAGAGAGAGAGAGAGAGAGAGAGAGAGAGGCTCACAAATCCAGGAGCCAGGGGAAAAAGGGACCTCTGGAAGCAGAGGGAAATAGAAGAAACCAGAGAGAAGAGGGAAAAGTAAATACGCTGTAGAACAATGGGTTTTTGGCTTCATAGTGGCTACTGCTCCTTTTTGAGAATGAAATGAAATGATGTATATAATGACATTGACCAAGTGCCAGACACATAGTAACAATGCTAGTCAGTCTTTTCTTTCCCCAAAAGGCTGTCTGTGTATTTTCTACAAGTTTACAATGTGCGTAATTAGAATTACAATGACAATAGTTCTTTAATTACTTGGAGAGCCTTGACTACTCTCTTTCAAGGATGGGGGAAAAAAGCAAGTTTGGTAGCTTTATAAAATACTCCATCTATTATCATAAGTCATGCTGGCACCTCATGAATGGTAATTACTTTTTAGTCTTGCTCCAAATATATTTAGAAACCAAGGTTACACCTGCAAAAAAAATCCCTAGGTGTATGTAAGAATTGTACGTCCTTTAATTCCAAATTGAGTCTTTTTTTCTTTTACATATGATAGTAATTCTCTGTCCATCAGCTGCAACTGAACATACAAAATAAATGCAAAAGTTGAGTTCCCAAACCTCATCAAAATCTTAAATAAATTCCCAAATCTCACTGTCATCAACATGTTTCCACCTTTTCCCCAGAAGTCCTGTTCTCGGCATTATTATTGAGGAGCAAGACGGACTTCTGTTACTATGATGGTTATTTCCCCAGTCTGCGATACTTACATCAGTTTGTGCTAAAATAGCCCCAAAGTGAGCAGCAGGAGGGAAGGAAAAAACCAGAAAGCCCCAAACCTCATCAACTAGCTAATCAATATGTAAATAATGGAGAGTGTAAAGACTCAGATACTGAAAAAATATATGCAAGTCTTAACTAAGGGCTCAGCTGGCTTCAAAATGGCCTATGCTATCATCTTCTGAATGGAATTTACAGTCAACCTCTAGATACATATAAGAAAGGAATCATCTAGGTGAGTCACCTAATATCCCTACGCACTGAACCAGCATTAGCAAAGTCTCCTGATTTTCAACCCACTGTTTTCCCCCTACATGACATGATAGCTATCCCAGATGTACAAAAAAATCAATCCTATTAGTAATAAGAGTTCTCTTATTATTTATTTTTAATATAACTAACTAGGTACTGGTAGCCCATGCATGTAAATCCTAACTACTCAGCAAGATGAAATTTGAGGATCATGGTTCAAAGTCAGCCGGGCAGGAAAGTCTGTGATATGCTGAATGAGACTCTTACCACTAATTCACCACTAAAAAGCCAGAACTAGAGCTGTGGCTTGGAGTAGTAGAATGCTAGCCTAGTGCGCAAAGTTCAGGAACAGTACCCAGTGCCCAGTGAATCTCAGTGAACCTAAGTTCAAGCCCCAAGATTGGGGATATACATATATATGTGTATGCATTTGTTACATATGCAAATATATAGAACATAATAAAATATAATACATAATAAATGACATTTACATATTTTATATTTATATTTTAATATATTTTATAAACTATACATATGTTTAGTACACACAATTTAGACATATATATATATATGTATGTATGTATGTATTCCTGGAACTTCTATAGTAGCCAATACACATCAGTCCCTGGTTACCCTTCCCTTTTATGCCAATGGAACTTGTGTTTGAAAGACAAGCCTCCAGCTTGATATTGGTTTGTCTTGAAGAATCTTCCTGTGTGTACTGCACAGAGCTATGTAGAGATAACTTCCATGATTGGCCAAAACATATCCTGTTTGCTGGTGAACAGTTGTATTCACTTTCCCTTGACAGACAGAAACAATTAAGCAAAAGTATCTGCATTCAGAATGATTGCTAATGATCTGTTTCTCATTGTCAGCTTCTGTACCTGTTTCTCTTTAGGGTGCTTGTTTGAGGCCACACGTATAGGGTAATCACAAATAAACAAAAGTAAGAAGAAAGATGTTAGTCGCAGGCAGATGGCATTGCTTAGCAAGAAAAACAAACAAACAAAACAAGAGTCCTGTCTAGGGTGGCTGCACTCCAGAACTTCAACTGAAGTCAGTAAAAAAGGAATAACAAATTTCTAGTAACAAAAAGGAGAGAATCATTTGCTTTAATGTACACAGAGCAGAGCAGAAAGGCTCCAATGCATTCTGGCATGGAGGACCACCGACTCTGATGACAGCAGCAGCTGGTACTGCTCTTTACGAGATGAAGAAAGGCCCGGAGATGAAATGGCAGGTGAAAGAGGCTTCTGTGAGCTGGGATTAGAAATGGTGACCATCTTGCTGTGACGATGCACTTGAAATCCAGTCCACCACAGAGCCAGACCTGGGCATCTGCATTCTCTGAACACTGAAATATAGGCTTCTTAACAAGAATCTAAAACTACCTCTGCCAAGAGTGGAGATTCATAGACTGGAAAATGAATACCAAACACTGCTGACCAGAACAGATACACCAACTGAAATAGATGTCACGATGGATGTGTGTGAAAAGTGTCACTGCTCAGTTCCTATTTGGTTATCATATATTACCTGCTTTTTATGTGTGGCCCGGCTCTGGGCCACCTGGCTTGTAATTGTCCGTTGAAATTCCTTCTCCATAGCAAACCTTCATAAAAACAATTGCTGTTTTCACCATTTCCACATGGGGACAATATGGCTCAGAGAAGCAAAGTATTTTCTTTCCTAAGTAACCTAAGTAATTTTTTTTTTTATCTTGCCAGTCCTGGGGCTTTAATTCAGAGTGTGTGCTCTGTCCCTGACTGTCTCTGTGCTAAAGCCTAGAGCTCTACCATTTGAGTCACAGTACCACTTTCAGCTTTTTCTGAGTAGTTTATTGGAGATGAGTCAAATTTCTTTTCCTGGGCTGGTTTCAAACTATGATCCTCAGATCTCAAGCCTTCTGGGTAGCTATAAATACAGGCCTGAGCCACTAGTGCCTGGCTTTAAGTAACTATTTTTAAAGAGAAAAGAGCATAATTCCAGAAGAAACCATTTGATTACTATTTCTGTAGGTCACATATGCACATTGTATCAGAGGTTAGAAAAACAAGCCCTTTGATAGGGTGGATTTAAGTATTTTCCTCATAATATTTCTTGTTGTTATTACTTTCCATACCTGTGAAACAAACAAAATTCTCGTGTTTTTTTCTCCCATTCCTTTAAAAGACACCAAAACATCACTACCCCCAATAACAGTGCTAAAGTTAACCTACATTGCTCATCTACTAAGATCTCATCCGAACTTGAGAAAAATTCAGAAAAATCAAAGTCTTCTCTGATATCATTTATGATAGCTGCACTGCTAGGATCATCCCTGAAAGCTTCAGAAAAAAATTTTTTAACTGTTTGCTCCTCCCTCAGGTACTGTTTCCTGGAGTCACTCATTTATTGATTCCTGATGTTGCTGGTTTTAGCAAGATAAGACTCCTAATCCATCTACTGAATGTTACTCTGCCAGAGATGAAATAGCTTTAATGCCAACAAAGATTACTGTGATGTTCGACTGGTGAAGATTTTGTTGTTGGAATTACGGCAGCCTCAGGAATACTTGCCATCCTCGTGTTAATGCCATATTGAAACCAAACATTGACTCAGAAGCCTGGGAGTAGAGCAATCATATCTGTGCACTTAACTCTAGAAAAATGCTTTAGCACTCATGATTAACTATGGTGACCTCCTTTCAAGTGGACTCTCCCTCACATAAATATGTAGTTGTTCCTAAAGCATTATTGATTCTGAAATGCAACATCAGCTTTCAAAAAAGAATAGTTTTGTCTCTGAAATTGTGCAGATGGACTATACAGTATATACTACATTGTTTCTCATTTCTCTGATTCCACATTGTGTTTATGGAATTCCTCCATGCTGAATGTTTTCATACCTACAAAGACATGTTATTTTGTAGCATTCTGTGGCATAACTGTGCTATAGTTCACTTATCCATTGCTGTCCTCTTGATGGGAATTGACAAAGCATTGGTTTTCTGTTTCATGATCCAGATGGTTTCATGAGTCATTTGATTTTGTGTTACATGTCTCAAGCTATACATGTATTTGGTATACCTTATGTATGTTAGTCCTAAATTAAAATTATAAGTAAAAACCCTGAACTAAAAACTGAATGGTTTTTCAGAAGAAGTGCTATAGTAAATATGCAAATCAATATAAAAAGTGTGCTAGTACAGGAAAACATCATAACATATAAACATAAGTATATATGTGTAATATTAGAATTCAGGCATATAATATATATGCCTATACTAATATCTACTTACCTATTTATATATATTTATATATAGATGTATTATTTCATTGATGTGCATAAATTCATATTTTATATAAATTTGTTTATATAAGAGTTTCATGGGGAGTTTTTGTATATGTCTACATAAGAAAACAAATCCTACTTATTCAATCCTACTCCTTCAATGTCATATCCAGACCTTGACATCTGAGAGCTGAAGCGGAACCCATATACTGCTTTGCATCGGAAGAAATCAGAAAGCCATCTGCTCACAGCTCTAATTGCTGCTACTAATAATTAAGAGAACACCATTTTTTGTTTTTACAAAGTCAGTGAGAACACTAGAAATAGATCCCCCCCACACTATATTTTATAGAACAAACAAAATGCCAGAGGAAAATCTTGACTGTTTCAGATAAGCCAGGACAGAGAACAATGCTCCCACCAAGAATCTCTCAAGAGCTAGATCATGCACAACACACAACATGAGTGTGGCATTACACTGGAATAGCTGAAATCAGAGCATATAGCCTGTTACAGAGGGCCTGGGATGTACCCACTGCAGGGAAATGCAAGATATGACCCATGTCATATGGAGTTCCTTATGTCCTCTTTGCTACTTCCTCTAAACTACCCTCTTGGGTCTCATTAAAGCAATATGCTGTCAAAAATAATTTATGCAGTATACAAAGGTAAATAAGATACTCATTACTACCAAAAGAGGGTCACATTATGTCTGTCTAGATAAAATAGATACACAGCCAACTTGACTCCTTCAAAAGGAAAGATGAAGTCTGTGGCAGTTTCCCTGAGGGGGGAAAAATGCAATCTGCAGTAAAATCTTTTGGGGAACATAGTGGAAAGTCATGAAATACTGTGGAAGAAGAGCATTAGAGTCAGCAGTGATGCCCCATTGGTACTACAGGAAGGGAAAGGGGCACGCAGAAAACCAAAGACAGCACACAAAAATATGCACACAGGTAGCTGGACAGAAAGTGGTGTTGAGACTTTAATATGTGACTTTTTTTTGCCAGTCCTGGGCTTCAGCTCAGGGCATGAGCACTGTCCTTGGGCTTTCTCAAGGCCAGAGCTCCACCACTTGAGCCATAGCACCACTTCTGGCTTTTTCCTATGTATGTGGGACTGAGGAATTGAACCTGGGTCTTCGTGCATGCTAGGCAAGCACTTTACCCTAGGCCAAACTCCCAGCCCCTAATACGTGACTTTTAACGAACACACATAATATTTTAGTAGTCAGGAAGTCAGTGAAAAGTCAGCAATAAATTATCCCTTAGTCAAAGTAACGACTTCAAACAGGGAAATGAGACAGCAATTACTGGAGAGCTCCCCTTCTTTTGAAGCAGCCTGGTCAGGGTCTCTTTCTTGATGTTAGTATTAAAAACATTCATATTTTTACTGATACATATTATGGCTAAACTGATAAGACATGAAAGAAATTGGAAGCTTAAGCCAGAGATTTCTAACTCAATCAACTTTTCTTTTGTTCTTTTACTTACATCTTTTTTAAATATTTAATTTTAAATGCTACTGAAAAGAGAGATTACAATTAACTAAGTCAGGTAAAGAGTACATTTCCTTTGGGGCCATGTCACCCCTTTCATCATTCTTTCCCAGTTTTTCCCTCCTGTCTCCATCCACAAGTTGCATAGTTCATTTTCAAAATAATGTCCAGGGAGTATCATGGCTGCATTTGTTTACACTCTGTCTCTCCATTCCTGTACTTACCTTTACACTCCCAAAGATATAGACAAACAAGAAAGAAAGAAGGAAAAGAAAGGCAGCAAAAAAAGGAAAAGATCGCTTATTTCCATTTCATGGATTTCATTTCCAAAATTCTATTTGTATGATCAGATGCACATAATCATTGTGCCTTTCCCTTCCTCTCCTAAGAGGTCTCATTGTATGTGAATGCCTAGAGAACTGTATAATTTATCATGCCCCAGTATATTTTAGATCTAAGTTCCACATATGAAAGTAAACATGTACTGCTTGTCTCTCTGAGCTTAGGTTACCTCACTTAACATGATTTCTTCTCCACCCATCCATTTCCTTAGAAATGACATAGTATTAATCTTTCTAATGGCTGTGTAAAATTCCATTCTGTATAAGTCATACATTTTTTTATCCTTTCACCTATTGTAAGGCATGTGGCTGTTTCCACAACTCGACTATTGTGAATAGTGCAATAATGAACATGGATGTGTAAATGTCTTTATGATATCCTGGTCTATGATGTTCTGGATAGTTGCCCAGCTTTGGTATGGCTGGATACATAGGAAAGATGTATGTTTAGATTTTTGAGGACCCTCCAGACTGCTGTCCAGTGTGGTTGCATTAGTTTGCAGTCCCAACAACAATACACATTTGTTTGAATTCACAATGTTGGCCAATTTAACTGGGAATGGAATTGTCCAAGGATGATGCTGAGCATTTTCTCATGTGTTTCTTTATCATTCTTAACTCTTCTGTGAAGTCTCTCCTTAGCTCCTTTGCCCATTTAGTGATTGGTTTATTAACTTTGGGAGGGTTTAGTTTCTTGAGCTCCAAATTTATTTGGGATATTAGGCTTTTGTCTGATACTCTGGGCCCAGGCACTGTCCCTAAGCTCTTCAGCTAAAGGCTACTGCCCTACCTCTTGAGCCACAGCACTACTTCTGTTTTTCTAGTAGTTAATTGGAGATAAGAGTCTCATGGTCCTTAGTTCCCTGGCTGGCTTTGAATCCTGATCCTCAGATCTCAGCCTCCTGAATAGTTCAGATTACAGGAGTGAGCCATCATGCCTGGTTGTTGGCTATCTTTCTAGCACAGTAACTATGTCCTTTGCTGTGCAGAAACCTTTCAGTTTGGTTTGGCTATTTGAGGTCTTTCATTGTTTCTCTCAGTAAAGAACCTCATAAAGATTTTTGATGGTGATTGCATTAAATGCGTAGATCATCTTTTACAGTATTACCAATTTTACAATATTAACTCAACCTATTCATTAAGATGGAAGGTATTTTTATTTCCTAAGATCATCTTTGATTTCTTTCCTCAGATTTTTTTATACTTTTCATTATAAAAGTCATTGCTTCTGGGGCTCAGAGTTTGGCCTAGTGGTAGATTGCTTGCCTAACATGCATGAAGACCTGGGTTCAATTCCTCAGTACCACATACCTAGAAAAGCCAGAAGTGGTGCTGTGACTCAAGTAAGTAGAGCTCTAGTCTTGAGAAAGCCCAAGGACAGTGCTCAGGTCCTGAGCTAAAAGCCCAGGACAGGCAAAAAAAAAAGGTCTTTGCTTCTTTGGTTAGGCTTATTGCTAGTTATTTTATTTTGTTGAGGCTATTGAAAATGGAGTTGGTTTCTTGATTTCTCTCCGTGCTTGTGTGTTATTGGTATATAGAAAGGCTACTGGATTTTATGGGTTAATTTTGTATAAATATAAGAATATGTCATCTGTATAAATATTAATAATTTGAATTATTTCCCTAAGTGAATTCCTTTTATATCATTTTCTTGCTTTATTGCTCTGGCTAGTAGATCCAGAACTATATTGAAAAGGAGTGGGGAGGGTGGACATCCTTGCCTTATGGATGCTTTTAGATGAAATGGTTCTAATATTTAATATTTTTCAAATATGATTTTGACCAGAGAACAGTGGCTCATACCTATAATTCTAGCTACTCAGGAGGATAAGATCTGAGAATTGTGGTTCTAAGTCAGCCCAAGCAACAAACTCATGAGACTCACATTAATCGCCAAAAAGCGAGAAGTGAAGCTGAAACTCAAGTGCTAGAGAACTATCTTTGAGCAAATGTGCTCAGAGAAGACAATGCCTAGGCTCTGAGTTCAAGGCCTAAGACCAGCACACA
Organism: Megascapheus bottae; assembly: GCF_031878675.1. Taxonomy (NCBI): domain Eukaryota; kingdom Metazoa; phylum Chordata; class Mammalia; order Rodentia; family Geomyidae; genus Megascapheus; species Megascapheus bottae. The sequence continues at coordinate 44,286,096 of NC_143513.1, forward strand.
TGCAAAAGATTTTGGACAATAGAGGATAAACATAAACAGAATTGTTCTTTATTAGTTTAATGAATTGTATTTCATCACCTTCTGCATGAGACCCTTTAAATTAATTACATGCTTTCATGGAAATGTTAAGCTTGTCAAGTCAATTTGTACAGAAGAGATGAAATATGTTGGTTTGGAGTTAGAAGAATACAGCTCTGGAAGAGTCAGAGAAGCCTGAGTCTAAGTCACAACTCATTTGCATCTAAAAAGGTAACTTTACTATACCTTCTTTGAGTCTCAGGCAATGAGTTGTAACCCAAGAACAAACAATTTTATAGGTGCATCTGAGGAATACATGGAAATGTTAGTAAGTATGTCCACAGCATCTAAACCATTGCACACTTGTATAGGAAATACTTGCTTCTCAGCAATTCCTTGAGAAGATCATTTTCCAAAAGTCTCATGCACTTCTGTCTTCCTTACACATCCTCTAACCATTCTTCTATTGTGGACTATATTGCAACAATATTTTTTTTGTTGGTTATTGGGCTTGCACACTGAGCCTGGGCGCTGTCCTTGAGCTCTTCAGCTCAAAACTAGTACTTTACTACCTTTAGCAACAGCACCACTTACTGCAAGAATATTTTATGGTTAGTAGAAATGGTATTCCCTACAAGGCAGTGAGCCAGGGTATAATTAACAGGTGCGGTGTCCTGAAGAGAATGTCTCCCTCTGGGGCCAAGTGTCAGCAGGTTTGCTGAAGCAAAACTGTGAGCATGTCTAGCAGTACTGTATTTCTGTAGGATCTATCATATATCCTTTTTCTACTTCAGTTCAGGGCTTCTATTTGCCAAACAATCTATTGAGTGCACAAGTATCATCAGGTCATGGCTGAATTATCCTGTGGGAATTGGGCCTCAGAAAGTATCAAAAGAAAATGATGCTCTTCTGGCTATTGCAAGGTTAGGGGGCAGGCAGGAGCTACGTTGCAACTTTTCCCTGTGCTACTTTAAATCCCACTAGAGCAAAATAAAATGTCAACATTTCAATTTAAAAACATAGGGTGACATAAGACTGATATTGTTTTCAGTATTTTTATGCATGGGTAATTATTTGGTAATCATTGATCATTACATCATCATAATCCAATTTTATTATTCCTTGCTCCCCTACAATAGTGTACACATTACACAAATATAAGAAAAAAATCTAACTTACTGGTTTTGCAATCTTCTTACTCAACTTGTGTCCCTTACTGCAGCTTATTGCTTTAGTACACCTACCACAGAAACTGGCAGATGCATTTCAAGTGCTCAGCAAGAACTGTGCGAACCGCACACTGCTCTGGGCAAGAAGGAACACAAAACTGTGCCTTTACACTGTTCGTTGCACAAGTATAGGAAATCAGAACCTCAAAAACCATCTGAAAAATGAGGCAAATAACTCCAAGCTTGGTGCAACATTTAAAAATCATAAGTGTAACGCTCACAATGCTAGATTAATTTACTCAACCAACATTTTATTAATGGCCTGTTTGCACTTTTAAACAACTTTGCATTAATCACATTCTAAACCAGATCCTATGAAGAAAAAAAAACATTATTGTTTCATTTCAATTGGTGTTTTATTTAGATAGCAATTATTTAGGTTTTCATTTTGGTTAAACCACTGTGATAGATTGGGATGAATTTAACAACAACAAAAAAAAACGCCACTATGCTAATTTTCTCATTACTGAAGAAATGAAGAGTCAACACATGGAAATAAATAGTGAGATTTGAAGGTGACAATCAAATAAATAAGATAGTGATGCAAACTGTTGACTTGTGTTAGGAACTCTCTAAAACATTTTTGCCATAAAAAGTTAATTTCAAAACTGTATTTTCATTGTGAGCTCCAAGATATGTTGAAAAAAAAAACCACAGTTAATCTACCAAATATTTAGAATAGAGTATATTTGGTAGTTAAAGGCTCTTGAAGAGAAAGATTTGATTAATTAAAATAGTGAAATAGTGAGATTTGGGGGGATATTAATAACTATGTACTCTGTACCATATAGAATTAAGTATGTGTCCCATAAATTGTGACGCAATTCCAGTATAGCCTACTCAAAGCTGTCCAATCTAGGATGATGAACACAAGGCCATCATTCTTGGACGATGATTTGAGATGACAAATTGAAAATGCTGACTTTCTTTCCCCTCATAATGCACCTGGGATGCACTGGGTGCCTTTATACTATAAAGGTCACATTTTATTTCTACCAAAACTGTTCTGCCTGGCCCATCAAGTCTCATTAAGCATATGTCTATCTCCAGTCTTGTTCTGTGTTAAGTCCCATTTTAAGTAAAGCTATATAATACAAAGTTCACTTGCTTTTAATTGCCTCAACCTGAAAAAAAACAGAAATTCTATTTTTCTGCATAAGCATTAAAAAAAACTTCAGCTATCAAAATGAAAGGTAAATGCCTGCCCAGTCCCTTAGTACTCCTTAATTGCTTTTCTATAATGAGCTGCAAAACATAATTGCTCTCCTGACACTAACTTGCATTGCAATTGATATATTGATAAGTTAGAACACAGTAAGTTGGTGTTGCCCTTGTCATCACAAAATCCAAAAGACAAAGGAGAGAAAATATATCTGTGTTTCTTTTCAATTTGAAGGGGTTTCCTCTTTTCAAAAAAGAAAAATCACAATGTTAAGATATAAAGTCACCATCCCCTTCCATTTTCTCCTCATGCCTTTTCAGCCAATATTCCATCTATGTGTCCAGATAAAAGTCCTCCCAATTCCAGGCTTTCTATTGTGCCCTGCATCCTTTCTCCTCTTCTACATTTAGTCCTACCTATTTTTCTCTATACATTTAAACCTTCTGCTCTAGCAGTGTACCTTTACTTTAAAAGCAAGACATTGAAAATGCCTCTACATATATTTATTTACCATCTCACCCATTGGGAGTCCAAATTTAGTAAAGCACAAACAACATCTATGCTTCTTCACCTTTATCTCAGTCTCAAATTCAGAGCCTAGATACTGACGTTTCCTAGAAATGATTTTCTCTTTATCAGACTCAATGGTCAACAGTCTATTTTTAATCAATAAACATAACAGATTTTATTAATTTTATCATATTAGTTTTCTTTCTCCTAAAAAATTGTCCTACTTACCTTCTATCTGACTTGTCTTCTGGTTTCTTTTTCTGAGCTACAGTCCTGTGGCTTAAATGTTCCCATTTCTCCAAAACACAGTCTTCATCCAATTTTTGTTGTGCAAATTTTTCACCATAGATGTTTATGCTACCACCTTTAATTTAATATTCTTTTCTGATTTAAGATTTTACAATTTGCTCAAATTGTATAAATCCCAAATTCTCAGTGGCACCCTCAGTTTCTCCACTGCTAGCTATATCTTATATTCATTTCAACACAAAATGTGCTGTCCTTCCATTCAGTGAGATCTGGATCTGAATTCTAGTCCTCCAGCCAAGGAGTTAATAATCATATGTATGTTTGAGGAGGTCAAGTATGTGTGCAATTACAATTTATACTAATGAATGGGTACTTACAAAATGTGTACTTATTTCCAACAGGAAGTCCAGGGACAATTACTCTCAAGTCTGCCTGACAGGAAAAATGTCAAGACAAATGTACCATGAGAAGATAGAGCTTGGGTTGAAATACGGACTTTGGAAAGCATTAGACAACTAGAGAGGAGAATGAGAAAGTTGAAAGCAAAGCAGAGCTGACTTCAGGATGCCAGAATGAGGGAAGAAGAGAACAATCACATTGGCAGAAGCCATGAAGAAAAGAGCCTAGCCACATGAAGGGCTGATGATATTAATGTGGTTCAAAGAGCAATGACCAAACATTTTTGAGCAGAAAGAGCCCAATTTGTGTACCCAAAATATCCCTATGGGAGCACATGGCTGAATTGGAGGGAATTAAGACAGAACAGAGAGTTTACTCCAGAAGCTGATCTTCATCTGTGCATAATATTGGTTTACTTAAGGACTATTATGGATATAACTTTAGAATAAGAATGAGAAACTGGGAGCAGGAATGGACTCTTACTGGCCATGATTCTATTAAATATGGAAGATCTTGGGATTTTAATACTCAGAATAATAGTGTTTTTATTTCTGCTATGTTACTGCTTAGAAGAAAGCTGCAGAAGTACAATATCAAAAGGAGTAGGCAAGAAAAAATAAAAAGAATAGAAGCAAAAAGCAAACAAATTATATTGGACATATACAAGCTAAAACACATAAGGAAAATAGATCAAATGAAGAAAAATATGGGGGCATTCTTTATAAATGGCTGAAAAAATGATTCAACTTCCTCAAATTTTTGATAAAGATCACAGACTTAATACCATTCACGAGTTCATAGGTCTTCATAGGCCTATGTTTTGATGATGCTGAGACTATAAAAATGTTTTCATTCTACATGATCAGATAATAAATACATGGCCTGACAATGATAATGATTTATCCCTAGAGTTAGTTGTGTTTTCTTTGACATGACACAATCCTTATTTAACTGTCAGTTAAAGGTTTTTGCAGAAAAATGGCCATTGTGGAAGCATTTTTTTCATACTTACTGAAAATATATGCAAATTACTACTGAGATAGAGCCTTCCTAAAAAAGCAAAATCAAGTTCCATATGCAGTATTTATGCATTAGACTTACCACACAACTTGAATTCTTTATTCTACTACTTTAACCTTGACACCAGCAAACTTAATATATTCAGTGTTTATTTTCAATTACCTATTATATCCTGCAATGGGCTTATTGTACACACTGTGAAAACTATTGTGATATCTTAAAGACATAAGACAATTTTCTTCTCACTGGGATATTCTGAACAAATTACTTCCAGTTTTAACATGAATAAATGTGTGAATTTTAGATCATCAGATATAAAGTATGGCAGTTCAGTTATAATTTCAATTACAATGATCATATTGTGACAATAACTTGAGATAAAATTTTGTCATTGTATGATTTTACTTTCTTTCTTTGCTCTCCTCTCACTTGCCCAAAGTCTAGGGAGCACTTTGAAGTGTAATTATTTTGTTGGATATTTTGAAAAGATATGTGGTAGTATACCATCTCTGTTATCATTACAAAACTGCTTCAGCTTACAATAATTAAAGACTGTTACAGTTATGAATTGTACGATTAGGCCTAGTATGGCTTATTGACCTTACTTTTTTTGAAATGTTGTGCTAACTCCAAGAATAAAATATTTCTTAGTCATAGAGTGCATTTCAAAGATTTATTTGAAAAATTTTCAGTTATCGCACTTGCTTTCCCCATCCTTGAGAATAAGCTTCTACCCTTCCATGGAAAAGTTAGTTGAGTGGCTAACAGTTCAAGCTCAAGAGGATCACTCATTTGCTTCTCACGATTCCTGCTGTCACTCAGCCACTGCCAGGTGTTCCCAGGGAAGGAACACCTTTATAAAGTAGTTTGAGACTGAGCTCAACTTCTAAGTGTAGTGGTCACACACCCAAGGAATGTCTATACTAAAAGACTAGTTCTAGAAACTTGGCCTCTAGAAGCCTGCCAATATGACAGGTTAAACAATATGTTGTTCTTCTGACTTCAAGACTAAATAATGCTCAGCATGCTGTGTTTTCATTTTAAATGTGATTTTTAGAGAAGTGGCTATAGCTCATGAAATGCTATATAAATTGGTCCAAGAATGCAAGAGTTAAAGAGAAAACACTAAAACATTGCTGAAACCATCTCAGTAAAAATCATGTTAGCCTAAGTACCAGTGGCTCATGGCTGTCATCCTAGTTTTTTAGGGGACAGAACCAGAGGATCAAATTTCATAGCTAACCCTGGCAGAGAAGTCTACAAGACAGAATCCATTTCCAAAATAGCCAACAAAAAGCCAGACTAAGCGTGGCTCAAGGGGAAGAACGTTAGCCCAACAAACATGCTCAGCAAGCGCAAGGACCTGAATTTAGACCCCAAAACTTGGAAATCAATAGGACATGTCAGAAAGATGATGCACTCCCTTCCCAAACACATAAAGACAAAAATGCTTTCCCAAGTAGACTACATGAATTTAAAGGTTCCCTCTATCTTAAAAGCCTAGGACATGACTTGGGCACAATGGAAAACTTAACTGAAGCCAGAGTGACTTTCTGTGGTTATTAACTCTGAGCGGAGTTAGAATAGAATTTACTATGTAAGTCTTCTAAAACACCCTGTGTCTACTAGATCAGACATTTAGAATAATATATTGCCTTAGGCTCACAGTATTATCTTTGCTAAGATCAACTGCCTAACCACTTTAATATAATAATTATTGAAAGCAGAATATTCCAGCAGTCCAAAAGATCTATTCTGCAAAATGATGGGTTCTTCCATAGACAGAAGTCATAGAAGGTAAAATATGAAAGGAAAAAAGAAAATGTTGTCAATATTAGGAACTCAAAATTCAGTATAATTATGCATATATAGATCTACATAAATAGTCAGGTCTTATACATCGTTATATATAAAAAGATTTTTGGGGGTACAGTGCTAAAATCAGTTTTATGCTTCGTCTCTGCATTTAGAAAAATGTTACTTATAGGAACAAAAACTTAAATGAAAAAGACACTTAAATGTTAACAGTAAAAGGTAGTGTTGTGAAATTCAAGGAAACGTTAACTATCCATCTACGAGAATAAATGTGACTCAAGTGATTAGAACCATGTGCTAATTTTGGAACTGGAATCATAATCCATAGTCTCATGTCTGCTATTAGCAGTGGGTTTGATTTTCAGGCTATTTCTAGTCATCAGGGGCATTTAAAAACACACCCCTAATGGCACAATGACTTTTCAGGGTATATAATGAACCATAGCAGAATTACTTCACTGCCTAAAATGTCTTGTCAACTGGCCTCCAGGTGGACTTGTTGAGGAATGGCTAGCCAAAATCTATTCTCTCTTCCCCAGATCTGCCTTGAGGGAGGGTGGTGGATTTCCAGGAACACCTGCATTTTGCATTTATTACATAGCTTCTTCCTCCCTTCATGATTTACCACAGGGCAAACCCTAAATAAACAGCTGCAGTTGGTGGGCTCTGCCCATCACTTCCTTTGTCTCTTCCTCCCTCCTTTTGTTCTTTGCTAGTGGTAAAGGCTTCCTGTTCTTGCCTGTATTTTCATGTTTGTCTCAACAGTTTGTCTAACATTGACATAAAAAAAGTCTTCGTTAAATTTCCTGTGTTTGAGATAACACAAATACATTCTGTCTTCCTGATCACCCCATCTCACAGGCACAGTTTTATTTTCCTTCATGATGTGCACTCCCAGAAGCTAGGAATGGAGGGGAGGGAGTGGGGATGGAGTATCATGTCCTTAGTTTGCCCTTCAGCACCAATGCTGTAGTCTTTCTGTAGTATATGCTTTATATTTCTGAAATTCTACCATCAACTTGTTCTTCTTAGTGAATTTTGAAGGTTCCCTTTTGTCCTGTCATTTTAAAATGTGTTCTTTTATAACCTAATTTATTACACATTAAAATGTAACAGAATTACTTCATGAAAGAAGAAAACCAGAAGTATAAATTCACCATGATTTTAGAATAAAGAAACTAAATGAGTTATATCTGATCATACATTGGGAAGGAAACTCATAGATACAGAATTTGGCCTCAAGTGATTTGGCAATTGGAAAATGGAAGAAATCAAGTACATAGGTCACAAGGCTAGCAAATTGTTGTTGGCACTTCTGACATAAATTTTTCACCTAATTAGGATTGAGGGGCAATCAAGCAAATGGGATTTATAATTTTATGTAAAGGAAAGGTTCAATGGAAGTGGTGCTGTGGGCTAGCCTTGAGCTGAAGAGCTGAGGGACAATGCCCAGGCCCCAAGTTCAAGCCCCACAGCCAACAAGAACAACAACAACAACAAAACAGAAAGAAAGAAAAAGAAAAGGACAGAGAAAGGTTCAAAATTTGTTTAAAAATTGCATTCATGAAGGTAAACAAATGTCCATAATTCAAATAATCTACCATTATTACTAGTTGTCTCTAGGATACTAATAAATTTTAAATAATGAACAGTTGACTTTGTATATAGAAATGTTCTTAATGCTATTCAGAACATATTATGTAAACAGCAGATAATCAGCAGAAAAAAACTGACAGCGGGAGCGGGGGGTTATAATCCTAGCTACTTAGGAGGCTGAGATCTGAGGATCAAGGTTCAAAGCCAACCCAAGCACAAAAGGATCTGAGACTCTTGATCTCCAACTAACCTCTAGAAAATGGAAAGTGGGGCTTGGCTCAAGGGTAGGACAGTAGCCTTGAGCTGAAGAGCTCAGGGACAGGGCCCAGGCCAAGTTCAAGCCCCATGACCCACAAAAAAAAAAAAAGTTGACTGACATCACTGGTTGAAAATGGTGACAGGCCAAACACTGGACTCGTGCCTGTAATCCCAGATACTCAAGAGGCTGAGATCCAGAGGGTAATAGTTCAATCCAGAGCATGAAGAAGTTTGAGAGACCCTATCTTCAATTAACTAGCAAAATAATTGAAGACAGGGCTCAAGTGGTAGATCACCAGCCATGAGCAAAAATGCTACCCAAGGGCCTGAGTTCAAATCCCAGTACTAGACCAAAAGAATGAACAAGTGAAATAGAGAGGAGAGGTAAGGAGGAAGGGAAGGGAAAAGAAGGGAAGGGAGGAAAGGGAAAGGAAGAGGAAGGGAGGGCAAGGGAGGGAAGAAAGGAGATAAAGGAAAGAAGAGAAAAGAACAAAGGAAAAGAAATAGTGTTAGCTACATATGACTGACTTAAATGACCTCCTGATTTCTTCACTGGAGTAGCCAAGGAATTTTCTTTAGGAAAAAACACCATCTTCCTCTCAAATTAATAAATATGAAAGAGCAGAGTCTCAGGTTTGTTGCAACCAAGAACAAGTAATTGATCAATCAAGTCCCCCAGATTACATTCTACAATGAGAAGTCTAGGATATTGTCAGACAGGATTCATAAATTGTCTCTCAGCTCTATGGAAATTGTTTTGCTCTTTCTCTAATAAATATCTATTTGAGAAACCAAACTGAAATTCTAGAAAGAATAGGAAAAATACTTCCAAATAACCAAAAGCTTTCTGAAAACAAAGGCATTTGCTATGTAAAGTGTTTAAAATGGATTAAAAATGTAAAATTTCTGCAAAATATAATACATCCAGTTTGGAGGTGATATGTTTTAAGGTAATCTTTTTAAAAATTACAGCACTGAAAACGATTGTTTGGAGATTTAAAAAGTAAACTAAGTATAACAGGATTTTTAAAAAGACAGTATCCAGTTAATGGGTATATAGAGAATAAGAATACCCAGAGTTAAAATGGATATATGAGAAACACAAACATCCAGCAGGCATAAAATTAATGGGTGTTCATCAATGAATGTCAAAAATTTAAATATATGTAGGCATCTTTTGATTGAAAATTATCCATTCTAGGGATTTATTGTGGGAAAATATTGACAAGAGTGAACTGTTCTACAAAAATGTTCATCATAGTATAGCTTATAAGACTAAAAAAAGACAATGATCTGAAAGCTACTAAGTATTATATATTCCTAGTATAGAAAATGATACATATTTTAATATTACATGGAATAATTTACTCACATTGAAAGAAGTCCCTACTCTATTACATAAATATAAAAAAGACTACTGGTTGCTAAGAATACTACCCTAATGACAATGACTGATAATAGAATTTTATCCTTTCCTGAAGGTTATAATAAAGGGGCTGTAGAAAGGCATGAATCTACAGAGACAAACAACAAGAAGAAAAATGAACAACATTCTGGAAACTGGAAAGCACATAAACTGGTGACCATAGTCATGTAAGGTCCAAGAAAGCTGAGGCCTAAGTCAACAATGTGGATTTGATTTCCAGCCAAACTTCAGTACACATGTACGTATGTACTACAGTATCTTACTAAGCAATAAAATAAATGTACTATGTGATATTTCCAACCTTGTAGATGAAGGGCCAAGTGATTATACTGAGTGAATAAAACTGATCCAAGAAAGTTTCATGCCACATGACTCCATGTTGATGTGATAGTTTTGAAATGACAAATATTTAGAGATAGAAAACATATTAGTGGTTTCCAGGGATTAGAGACAAGAATTGAGACAAATGTGTAGGAGCAGTAGGAGGAAGTAGGGGTTGGTAAAAAGTGTTATATAATCCTAATATTAGGAATACTATATTGATTTGGCCAATTTTTTAAATATCCAAATTGAAAGATGAAGAGATAGAATGATTCTCTTTGAGACTGGTGACAGGAAATGATGGAAGGAATAACACTGATGAAGATTATTTTGCATTTACAAATTGACATGGTGAATTAAAAATCATGATTGTATGTGTGTTTCTATTTGGCAAGGATTAAGACACAATAAAAGAGAGCTAAACTCTCAGGTTTGGTTGTAGGAAAATAAAGATTTCTGTGATACTTGTCTGTGCTTTTTCAGTGAATGTTAGGTAAGCTTCTAATACGTTAGGCAACATAGTCAGTCCTGGTGATATCAAGATAAATCAACTTCAGCCTCTGGCCATAAGGGACATGTAATTATTTCCCAAATGAAGAAGAATGTTTAGGTATTTTTTTAATAAAAGCTTGAGTCAACCCATGGTCATGATCCCCAAAGTATCTTTGCCTGAGGAAGAGCAGCTACAACTGCTTCAAGAGATAAAGCCAACGAGAGATCCAGGTAATTGATTACTGTGCTGCTTTGATATTGTTGTAGACTTCACAGTGAGGAGGTGTATCACTTCAGGCCTGATAAATTTCTGGTGTTAAAAAATAACGTCTTTCTTTGAGACAGAGAAACCACTGTCTCATAAACCACTGAAAGCACATTATTTCTTGTTCACTGTGAAAGCACTTCGTTTTCCTGATTGTACAGATTACTCTGAAATGAACCATTCCTCAGCTTCAAATAAAAAAGTGACAAATGATAATAAGCAAGGATTCTGCCAATGACTCGCTTTCATATCAGAGGCTGATGTATGTCTGATTTGAGTCTCCTCATCATATTAGCGATTGTCACATTATCAATGGCATAATTAACATTGTTATGCTAATTACAATTCACAACATACATCATTAGATATTTTTTCATATATTTTATTGTAGTTAATAGAAGGGTTAAATTATATTCACCAGATAGAAGGTACATTACTTCACATGCATTGATACCCTTTCTCATGTCTTGGTCCCTCACTCCACCCCCACACCTCATCTTGTTTTCCCCCCTTCCCTAGATATTTTTTAATCTTTACATTCTTTTTCTTTTGGTCTCTTAAATTTCAAACCAACTTCTCATGAATCAAACACTGCCTCAATGTCACATCAGGTAATTTTACTTAAATAGAAAATTATAATAATTGCATTGGATCCGATTGGACATCACTTTCTCTCATTATTAATATATTCTCCTTTGACTTTTCTGACAGTGATGATATCAATGAATCCTTTCCATCTGCAATTGTAGATCTTCTTCAGTGGCTGTCAGAGTATCTCTGGGGTCTGTCTGACTGACAGATGAAACATTGGCATGTGCTTAAAAGGAAATAGACACTTTAATTAGCAGAGTTACTCAACGAGTACCGTGGACACTGTGCCCCAAAGTTGATGGCTATAATAAATGTTGACAACAGATTCCTGATATTTGACTAAAGATACTCTGTGAGCCATTGCACTTCCTCTTTGAGATGAAAATCATTTAAAAGCCCTACACCTCAACAGTCTCAAATTATAGATTTCTAGGCTTCCATTTCCTTTTTAAGCTTTCACTTTCCCACAAAGGGCTCGAGAGCTGTTCAATCATTAAGTCATAGCCAAGGCAATTTAATGGAGAAAGGGTAGTTTTTGTTTTTTTGTTTGTTTTCAGAAATGGTACTGAGGCCACTGGAAATCAACTTGCAAAAAAGAAGAGAAAAACGGTATCATTTGTACCATACAAAAACTAACTCCAAAATAGACCATAAGCCAACATATAGAAATTAAACTATGAGTTTCTATGAGAAAGCATGTTGATATTTGGGGTAAAGCTTTCTTACATACCATATGAAAAACATGATGCATAAAAAAAGAGATTGATAGATTGGACTTAACATTAAAACTTTTTTGTTGTTGTTGGTCGTGGGACTTGAACTACTGCCCTACCCACTGAGCAACAATATCACTTATGACTTGCTAGTGGCTAACTGGAGGTAAGAGTCTCATGGACTTTAGTGCCTGGGCTGACTTTGAACCGAGATTCTCAGGTCTCAGCCTCCTGAGTAGCTAGGATTACGGTGTGAGTCACCACACCCGGCTAAAACATTTTTAATGTTAATGTTTTGAAAATTATTGTCACAAAAATGGAAATGCAGGCTGCAGATCAGATAAAATCTTTTTCAAAACATCCCTTCAAAGGCTTTGTGTAAAAATAAGTGAAAGATTCTTTCTATTTAATAATAGCATGATTAAATCCTTAATTTAAATAAGGATACATTTTCAACAAGATTTCCAACAAGGTTACATTATTTCAACAGATATTTCAAGAAGTTAATTTAATAGCTATGCATGGTACAAAACACAAGAAAGAAACATTCGACATCACCAGCAATTAAGGCAATACAAATCAGAACCACAACCAAAGATAATTCTGCTAAATGGCTAAAATTAGAAGGATTGACTCCAAGACATTCTAGTAAGACTGTGGAGTACTTAATGATCAAATGCACTACCAGTGTGGACATACAATTGTATGGCCACTTTAGATGACAATTGGACTGTTTTGAAAGATGAAACATGGATATGTCAATATATAGTCTTATACAAAATGTTCATTGATTGAATTCTAATGCTCAAAACAGTAGAAACAAATATCCATCAACAAATGACTAGATTTTAAAATACAACTCAGCATGTAAGAAATGATCTTATAAATTATTGATAAATAGTTTGCCACTAGGATATGGATAAATCTCAAACTAATTATTTTGGCTGAATGATAAAAATAAAATGTAATACCCTGTGATTAGGTTTATATAAACCTCTGGACCACTCATACATAGTGACAGAAGTCAGGTCAGTGGCTGCCTGGGTTGGGTGTCTGGGCTGAGGCAGAAAGGTCAAGTGGGAGAACTGATGAAGAAAAATGAGGAAGCTCTGATGGAAATGGGTATGGCATCTACCTTTATTAAGGAAATGTTTTATTAGTATATATATATGTGCCTGATTTTATCAGGTTATATGCATTTAAATGTACTGTTTTCAATTATAGTACTTGAAAGAAATCAACTTTAACCTTTGCCAATTGTAAAACTGAGAGTCAATACTCAGCACCTCTGAAATTAAACTTATTTGCTAACGGCATTAGTGATCATGCCCTGTTCAACTTCACTGTTACTGTAAGTCTTCTGTGAAATTATTTTTTATGTTTTGAAAGTTGTAGAGGGCCACTGATATAACATAAAGTACTTTTGTTAGAAAGCAGGAAACTATGTTGGTTGAGAGGCAAAGAATGAAATCTGTTGTACTCCAATTCTGAAGAGAGCCAGTGGCCACAGCCATCTCCAGCTCAAAGCAGTGATTTTCTGTCTGCAATCGCCCACATAAATCCTGGGAACCTTATCTGGTTCAGATTCAAATCTATGCCGCACTGTCTTTTACCTTCTTCAAAATCAGATGCTATCTCAAGATATCTGTACATTCTTTCAGAAGATCCACCTGTAATGAGTTCCTCTGGCTTCTGTTTCCTGACAGGCTGAAATAATATTTTTGTTTATAAAATTGACGGCTGATATAGTCCTGTCTCTGGAATCCACTAACTATACAGATATGTATGTCATGAGTTTAGTAGGACTTTCTTATGGAAAAACTGAAGGTCAATAAAAGAAATTACGTTGAAGATCATAAAGCCTTCAAACTTACTTGGCTTTATACTTTCTCCTTGCTCTGTAACTCTCTCAGTTTTCAAAACATGTTAGGCAAAACAATTCAGTTCTTCCTTTGGAAACGCTGAGCCTCATGTCCAGACTACTCAGTTTATTGATAGGGGAATTTCCCACTGTATAAATTCTGGTGCCACATATTGAGATAATATTAATTTTGAATTACAGTTAATGATGTAAGTTGTGAAATCATTTCAGAGTTAAATTCAAGCCCAGCCTGCTGCCAAAGTGAAAGATATGAAGTTCTTTGCCCTTCCACCTAGCAAGCACAGACCCTTTCTTTTCTCTAGGTATGTTTTCCCTTCTTCCATTTCCTCATTCACATCGTGTCTCTCATTTTCTCAGAAAACGTCTAACTCTGACTTGTTTCAGTGAAAAAAACCTGAAGAACCTAAGGTATAACAGGTCTCATTTATCTTTTAAAGGAAAGGTGTATAGAATTTTCTTGAGAGTGTTTGGTACGATCAGGGCAAGGTATTACTCTTTCATGGGATCCAAGTACATGAGTTTCTATCTTTATAGATAGAATTAAATAACTCTGAAGATGGGCTCTCATGGCTCAGGCATATAATCCTAGGTATTTAGGAAGCTGAGATCTGAGGATCGCAGTTTAATGCCAGCCTGGGCAGAAAAATCCATGAGACTCTCATCCCCAATTAACTACCTAAAAAGCTGAAAGTGGATCAAATAGTAGAGTGTTAGCCTTGAGCAAAGGAGTCCAGAAACAGGGCTCAGGCAGTGAGCTCAAGCCCCAGGACCAGAAAAAAAAGTCTGAAATATCACTTCATAAAACCATATATAAGCCAAATTGATTCAGTGCTTACACCAAATTTGTGATCAGGGACTGGGGATGTGTCCCTTAAAAAACATATTTAAATTACATGCATGATCCATGATTTAGAAACAAACAAAACCCTAAACCAAAAGTCACACTTTTAGCTAGGTGCTAGCAGCCAAAGAAGTTCATATTTATTAAGAGATAAGCTGGGTGCCAATAGATCATGTCTCTGATCCTAGCTACTTAAGAGGCTGAGATCTGAGAATTGCAGTTTGAAGCCACTTGGGCAGGAAAATCCCTGTGAGACTCTTATCTTCAACTAACCACTCAACAGTGGTAAGTGGCATTGTGGCTCAAGTTGTAGAGCACTAGCCTTCAACACAAACAGGCTCAAAGAAAAGGAGAGAGAGGAAGAGGGAGAAGGAGAAGGAGAGGGAGGGAGAAGGAGAAGGAGAGGGAGGGACAGAGGAAGAAAGAGAGAGAGAGGGAGGGAAAAGAGGGAGAGGAAGGGAGGAAGGGAGGGAGAGAGAGAGGAAGGGAGAGAAAGAGAGAGAGAGAGAGAGAGAGAGAGAGAGAGAGAGAGAGAGAGAGAGAGAGAGAGAGAGAGAGAGAGAGAGAGAGGACTAAAGTTTCAGAACAGGAATTAATCATAATCTAGTTTGAAGTGCAGCATTTATAGTGGGTTTGGTCTCCTGTTGTTAATTTAAATGTGCTTGTTATTCCTCAATCTGAATTAGCTTTATGAAGAGTTTACAATCTCTATTCTCTGAAGAAGAAATCTCACAATGGCAGAATGAGATGAAACTCAACACCTCGCTGCAGACCACCACTTATAATATCTCTAAGGCATTTGTTCTTTTGCAGTTTTGTGTATCTCCCTCCCATTTGTAACTATATTACGTATATAAATTGCACACATTGCTTCATATATAAATTAAACATCTAAAGTTTGAATTTCAGATTGTATGAGAAAAGCAAACCCATGAAAAACTACTGGTGACAGCCAGGCAGGGTGGCTCATGCCTGTAAACCTAGCTATTTAGGAGGCTGAGATCTGAGGATCAAGGTTCAAAGCCAGCCTGGACACAAAAAGACCTGAGACTCTTATCTCCAATTAACCTCTAGAAAACAGAAAGTGGGACTTGGCTCAAGGGTTGGGCAGTAAGACTTGAGCTGAAGAGCTGAAGGCCCAGGGGTAGGGTGGTAGCTTTGAGCTGAAGAGCTCAAGGACAGCGCCCAGGCCAAGTTCAAGCCCATGACCCACAAAAAATAAAATAAATAAAAATAATAAACTAGTGGTAGCCATATACCTATAATCAACATTGTTCTCCACTCCCAAAACAGTCCTCACTAACCAGAGAGAGGTTATACTCTATCAGTTATCCTCTCACTATATAGGAATTGGTCTTTTGACTGGGTCCCTTCATGCATCATTCACCATTGCTTTAAGGCACAGTCTCTATCACTTTATGTGCAGTATTAGCCTTTGGCTTCATTGAAACTCCCACTTACACTCTATCCCTTTCCAGCACTGATTTACCTAGCAGGAGGAACTTACTCAGTTTGTTGTCTTCTGGCTTCCAGGTGGGGTAAACCAATGGGGATAGTGGTGAGTGGCTAGAGCATGGGAAGAAAGAGGAGGCCAGCATGTTCTTTCCTTGCCCTTGTCTTGAGGGAAGATGCACTCCATACACTTAGCTCCATTTCATCTGTAGTAGCATGGAGGGGTGGTTTCTTCCTTCCTAAATGTCTCAGCATCTTTCTTGCAGCTCTCATCATGGCTGCCTGCTAGTCATTTGCCCATTCACATTTCCTTTACAGTCTGTCTTAAAATGTGAACATACCTCTCACCATGCAACGTTCTCCTACAGGCTCTGTTCCATTTCTCTGTTGCTATTGCACAAGGATGCTTCTTTGAACAAGTCCATTTATTTATAGATATAATGTACCTTGATCAGTCTCCTCCCTCCTCCCCCTTTACAAACCAATTTTATTGTTTCATTTTCATTCACATACACAGATTATATCCCCACTGTCTCCATATCTCTCCTGCTAATATCTGAACTTTCTAGTGTTTCAGCTTCCTTATGTTGGTTTGGTTAACCATGTTTTAATTAGGTTGCTTTTATGTATGTGTATGTGTGTGTGTGCATGGGTACATAGATACATGTTATCTTGTATGGGTTGACACAAATGTTTACATTTAGGTCTAACATTTATATATGAGAGAAAACATATGAGCCTTGATTTCTGAGCCTCACCGGACTTTACTTAATATTTTGCAAGTCCTGCAAATGGCATAAACCCATTCTCCTGAATAATACTCTAATATATGTATATATTTCTGCATACATACACATACGTGCATATGTATAGATACAGACAGACAGACAGACAGACATTTCATCTGTTGTATTGCATGCAGGTTGTTCTATAGCTAGGCTATTGTGAACAATGCTGCTATGAACATAAAACTGTGAGCATCTTTATTATATCCTGATTTACATTCCTTCAGATACATGCTCATCTGTGATATTATTAGATTACAGAGTAGTTCTATCTTTGCTATCTATACTGGTTGTACTAATTTACATTCTCGCCATCAGTGTATTAGTGTTCTGTTTCCCCGTACTTCCTCACCAGAATTTGTTGTTTGTGTCTCATCTCACCCCACTCCATTCTGTGATTTTTTTTTAAAAATCACCTATGCCTGGGATCCTAGAGCTTCTAGTTTAACAGATCAGCAGGAAAGCACAAACACTACCATTAGTTTATTTGAATTTCTGGTGGTGGGTAAGTTTTTAAGTTATGACTTTTTGTATAAACTTCAGATTGACTCAGATGTTCAGCAGCAAGACTTCTGCAGTAGGACAAGGAACCATTCTTTATATTCACAGCTGGAGTTAAATCTCTCCTGCTCTGGAACTTCCTCACCTTTTATTTTCCTTACTGACATAATTTTATGTGTGTCTGACTCAGCAACTCACCTGTATCTCTGGAGACAAGATCTATACCACCCACCACAAGGACCAGTAGATCACAGGTAACAATAATCAACCATAAAAACATATGTACAATGACAGTGAACTATCTGGAACAAAGTCCTTTCTATACATTAAATAAAGATATATCCTTTATAGCCAGCAATATTCTCAGCTAATGTACCACCTCCTCTGAGACCTCACCCAAGAAGGATAATTAAGGGAGAGAGCCTTCTGATAATCTGTATAAATTAAGACTCACTATACTGTTGGCATATATTATAGAATCTGCAGGTCCAATGAGAACCAATCTGCAACTATGAGAACCAATCAGTACACATGTATCAGTCTAGATTTTCAAACACAAAAAAAGAATACTTAGCTCCATGTTTAAGCCCTTTTCAAATTTTACTTCATATTCAAGACATTTTTGTGAGTGAGGAAGCTAGCTTTATGTTGAGATAAGCAGCTTGAAAGGGGAAAGGTTTTATTTTGATGCACAGTTTTCAGGGCTCCAGCGCATGACCTGTTGTCCTGTACATTTGGGCTTGAGGAGAGGGGTGCCTGATTGAACAAAAGCATCTTGAATTGTGGCTGGGAAGGAGGAATAAAAAAGGAAAAAGTGGGAGACCATGAACCCAAAATCCCCTTCAAGGACACAGTCTCACTGATCTAAACCTCCCAGTACTTGCCAACTCCCACACAGTCCATCATCTCCTAAGAGTTCCAAGCTGGGACTGAACCTTTAACACATGGCCTTTGAGAAGCATTCCAGATCCAAACTGAAGCTGAAAGGATGCTCATTGCTCCCGTTACAAATGAGGAAATTGAAGAGATAAGAAATTTCCCACGAGTTTGCACAGCTGATAATTAGCTACACCACGATTCAAATCCAACTGTCTGATTCCAAACCCTAGAGCCTACCTTCCAAACCATAACTGCTTGCCAAACATTCAGGA
Organism: Megascapheus bottae; assembly: GCF_031878675.1. Taxonomy (NCBI): domain Eukaryota; kingdom Metazoa; phylum Chordata; class Mammalia; order Rodentia; family Geomyidae; genus Megascapheus; species Megascapheus bottae. The sequence continues at coordinate 44,304,772 of NC_143513.1, forward strand.
TTCATTCATAGGAAATGCCAATTCTTATCAGAAAACATGAACATTTTGATTCAAAATGATCGAATATGATAAACTAAATTAATCATCTCCAGTACAAATTGCTTCATTAAGTAAAGACTTGATAGTCAATAGTTTCTTTTGCTATTTCTCTTTAGAATCACACCTTCACTATCTTTAAGTAGTCATCTAGAGAAGTTCCTATTCACCAAATCAGTTTAGAAGTATAATGCCTCTTGATTGCCGTCACCCCTTTCATCATTCTCCACCTCCCATCCTTCCCAGCCCAACTCTTCCCCTCAATTTTTAGTTCATAGGATATACACTAAGTATTCAATGATTTTTGAAGTCAGGGGAAATAAAAACTCTAGAATCCAGTTTCCACAATTAAGTTTCTTCCCTTTCCCCAAATGAAATGGTGGCAGAGCAAACCCGAATCTGCTGGAATGACTGAAAGATGGGAACTTCAAGATCTTTAATTAAAAGAATAATATCAGAAAAGAGCTATCATTCTGAATAACAGAAAAATCTATTTGGTATTAGTTTGCATAAGGTTCTAAAGATTTCAAACTAAAGAAAGCTTACTGAATTTGTATTTAATATATATTTCAAAGAAAAAGAACTTAGAAGTAGATAGCTGTCTACCATGGAAGAACAAAAATCTTCTTTTACATAAAAACCTTGTTATATGAGATTCATGAACTCCCTTCTCTTTGCTAACCGCCAGCGTATTTCGATAATTGATCATGTGTGCTGCCCTTGGGTTCCCACTGACTGTCAATTAAGTTTGTTCTTAATGTCGCTGCATGGAAATGGCTACAAGCAAAGACAGATGACACTGCTGCTTTGGGGTGATATGATTTGAAAAACATCATGACAAATGCTTCTGGCAGCTCACAGCAGAATATTCATATGTATATTCCACTTTACATCAACAATGCAATATTTATTTTTGACAACCCCGATGGATTACTTACTCAGGAGGTCTTTCTTGGAGATTAGGCTTAATAAAATGCTGGATTTGCATTAGAATACTCATAATTGGAAGTGGCAGTGGTTATTTGATCACTTCCTTGTCATCTCGAAAGTTTCAACTTTTTGTTTTGTTGTTCCCCATGGAAAAAACTTATTCTTTAAAAAACCAATAGACACAGACATCTTATGCCTATCTAGATTTAAGGAGACCTGGAGGAATCTATCCATCATTAGTTTAGGGGTTTTTGCTTTATTAATGGGATATATCAGTCACAGCCAACTGAGGTAGATGGTTGGGACTCATGTAGCCAGTCTATGGGAAGAAAGACAGGGGCGTGGTCAGTGCAACAGAAACAGAACTCATAGCCTGGATGTTCTATCTTTCGCATCTTCTCATCCCTTCCCACCGCTCTTCTTCTACATATGACAAGTGGCAACTTGAGGTTTATCAGTGTTTATTCCCCTAGAGCTTATAAGTAGAGGAAAATACTGCATCTCTTTGTGCAGACTCCATTTGAAAAATTCTTTGCATAGGAATCCAATTGTCTAATTTAGGTTGGCCATCTCTTCTATCAGTCACATGGGCAAAGGCTGAATAATTATAGACAGTCCATCCCTACAGGAGCCAGCCAGCAGCAAGGCGGGATACCTGATTTAGGGGAGTGAGGATGAGAAAAGAAAAAAAAGATAAGACAATTAATAGATGGGGTCGGCAGGACTAGAGCCCAAGACTATAGCCTAAGGCCGTAAGTTTAAGACCTCAGCACAGTTTATTCCCTATTATTCTGGTCTTATATAGTCTCCATAAAACAGGAACCTGTCAGATGTTACATTAATAATCAAGTATCAGCAGAGAGTGATAAAGCAATAACACATTCATACCTAATTGTCTCAGCAGAAGGTGATGCACAATAATGACGATATAGCTCAAAGTTCATAGGCATGGCGTCATACCTGACAGCTCATTTCTTTGTGTGGTTATCTTACTCAGTGATGCATATTTATGGGCCAGCCTAACCCCACACTCGGCTCCCAACACATTCCTAACTCAGTATAGACTAGAACATCTAAAGAATTTATTTCTGTTGTCAGAAGTGGGAGAACTACATAAGTAAAGTGGAGATGTATTCCATAGAGCAAAGATGATAGGGCAATGTAAAAAAATAGTATTACCAGCTTGCCATATTTTTGCTTATAATCATGAGCAATCATTAATCAAATTTTTGTTTTGGTTCCATATTGAGTGGGATTCAGTGATCTTAAAGTTCATCTTTCAGGCTGGGAATGTGGCTTTGTGGTAGAGTGCTTGCTTAGCATGCATGAAGTCCTGGATTTGATTCCTCAGTATCAGATACACAGACAAAGCTGGAAGTGGCACTATGGCCCAATTGGTTAAGTGCTAGCCTTGAGCACAAAGAAGCTTAGAAACAGAACCCAGGGCCCGAGTTCAAGCCCCAGGACTGACAATACAAAACAAAAAAAAACAAAACACCCTAACAATTCATCTTTCTCTACCTAAAATGAAAGGTTTTTTTTTAAGGCAAGAAGGATGTGGAACTAATCTTCTGTATTATCTTTTCGAAGCTAAGACGTGTTTGAAATATCTATTGGCTCACTTCTGGACTGTTTTCTAACCAACAGGAAAATTACAATCTTAACTTTATAATGGTTACTTTTCCATCCATGGGGTGCCACATTAAAATTTAAGGATATTCTCTGTACCAATTCTAGCCAGGTTGCATGTTTTAAACTGCTCCTTGGGCAAGTATGCTTGTTTGGGATAATTATGCTGGTTTTTCTATTTATTTATGAAGTGTCACATTAAAGTTTAAAGCCAAATTTATCATTGAGTGTAGATATCTTATGCATGGCAAACAACAATTGCCTCTTCAGTCTGGTTGTTGAATGTTAAATTCAGCTTTCAAAACCAAGTGCTTAGTACTTAAAGTGAAAGTTAACCAAAATAAACATCACAGGGCTTGAAATGAATATAACACACTGTGGCTAAGAGTCACTTGAGGACTGGAATTTCATATAATACATAACATAGAAGGATAGTACAAGTTATTTATGATAAACATTTTAGTCTATTTTCACTATAGTTTTATACTTCAGCATTTCTAATGCTGGTATTTCTTATATGAACTTTCTATGTGACTGGATTCTGTAATTCTTGAATCCACTGAGAGATATTTGTGAAATTTTGAGAAAAGGGAAAGAAAAAACAAAAGCAGTACAAAATCTGAGATCTTTAAGTTGCCAAAACATTCATCTTTCACCAAACCTGCCAAATCACCAGTTTCACTTGTTCAAAACTTGTAATATGTGCAAAGTTCAGCATGGCTCATTAGAAAAATCAAGCTGGAAAGAAGAGGAGGTATTTGTATTGGGTGGGGCAGTAGGGAAAGGTCTGATATGCTTTCCAAGCCTGAGGCTACTCTAGAATTAGATACTTTCATGCTGGCTCAGTATGGAACAGAGCACAAAATACTCATAATTGCCCCAGAAATATAATGTGTAATTGTATGTTTGAACTGTATTAAACTGCATCCTGCATCTTTAAGTTTCAGACTCATTTATTCAGCTACTTGCTTCTTTCAACAAGTAAATCTGAATACCTACAACATGCCAGGAGAAAAATATATATGATGCTGAGATCAATGGCCCCAAGCATGGGCAATACAGATAAATCAGCTAGTCACATCAAAGGAAGACAATAAAATAAATGCAATATTGAGAGACCACTGAAGGAAAGCATTTGTAGCAGAGAAGTCACACTCCTTGGGGGAAAACTTCCCGCAGGAAGTGACTTAAGACAAAAACCACATGATGGAAAGGGATGCCCAAGGGAAAAATTGCCTCTGCCTTGACAGGCCCCACCAAAATTCACTCTAACTTTTAATTCCCATTGGATTATGATGTGACAGCAGGTATACAAGGTAAGAACTTTGAAGAGATTATTGTGGAGGATTCTGCCTTGGATTTGTGGGGCATTGGGTCAGAACCCAGAGTGGCTGTTATGAAAACTGCCCCCAGGCCCTGCACAAACATTACTAGCAAGAAGACCCTTTCCAATTGCAGTCTCTCAGCCTTGTACCTTCCAGCCTCCAGGCCAGGAGTTGAATAAGCCTTTCTTGTTTATAATTTCCCCACTTCGTGATATTCAACCACAGCAATAGTAAATGCACTGGGGCACAAGGACTTCAGCTTGTACAGTCTTGAACTCTTCCTCCTGGAAAGCTATACTTGCTTCATGGCTTTTCACTTCCACTCTGATCTCCTGTTTCAAGACCTCCTTGCTCCTTGCTGAGATTATAAATGTGCCTCTAAACCATGTTTCTTATTTCGGTTCAGCACTTCCTGATTGCCCTGATAGGTTTTTGCACAAATCTGATCGAGATTCTCCTGATTAAAAAATCTTTCATTGCAATGTTCAAAGTCTTTGTACCATATACATCTATCTCCATGGTGATCTTATTTACTCTCCTCTAAAATGCTCATTCTCATGAAATCTATCCATTTCCCGTAAACCTGATGCTCTTTCACTATACCACATTTGCTTTCCTGTTCTATTAGAAACCACTGCCTCCCGAGCCTGGCCCCCACTCTCCCTTGGTTGCCACTTGGAACCACTTCTTAAGCAGATCTTCAGAGGTTTCTGTAAGTATAGATCCTGCAGTGAAGGGGAGACTGCGCCTACCCCACACATATAGCTATGGTCTAGATCAGAGTAGTATAAGAAAAATAACACGAGAGGCATAAATACAAATCACACACATTGTTAAAAAAATTTTAGTAACATTATTGAAAAAAAGACTAAAGCAAAACACTACCGTAGAAAGACATTTTAACAACAGTATATCCAACATGACACTACTTCAACAGATAATCAGTATTAAAATTATACTCTTTTACACATGGAGTACATCTCAACGGATATAAACCACATGTCAGGAGCTCAGTCACTTCCTGTGGCTAGTGGCTATCACATTGGACAATATAACTCTAGATAAATAAATACATTATCACCACCTGATCTCAGTTCGCAGGAGGTCAAGGCCAGAGATGATGAGTTGAAGGAAGGTAATGTAAAGTAGAAAGACAGAGCAGACCTTTGATAAGAAAGCCAAATTTAGCTGAGCCCTGAGGAATGTCTGGTCCTGGAACTTCCAGCACAGGCACAGAGTGTTTGCATTGAGTAAGGCAACAGATGTGGGCAGGAAAGAGCTCAATGTGCTGTGAAACCAGGAGAGGGCTTCATAGGAAGGAAGAAGCACCATGCTAGGCCTCTTGAGTCACTTAAGAGTTTGGGGTTTTATGCCAAAAATACACCAGAAGCCAAGGTCACTTGTAGTGACCCAGTCTTTATGCCCTGCCTCACTCACCAGTTCTCTTTCAGCTTCTGTATTAACCACATTTGGTTCCTTCCTTCTTTCCCTCCCTCCTTAATTTCTTTCTCTTTCTTTCTTTCTTTCTTTCTTTCTTTCTTTCTTTCTTTCTTTCTTTCTTTCTTTCTTTCTTTCTTTCCTTCCTTCTTCCTTGTCCTAGGGCTCAAACTCAGGGCCTGACACTGTTGTTGGGCTTTCCTTAAGGCTAGTGCTCTACTACTTGAGCCACAGCCATTAGTCCAAACTCCTGGCCCACATTTGGTTATTTCTAACCCCTTCATAAGTTGGCTGAACCACAACGCCTGCATTAATAAATAACCAAAATTGTTTATATCTTTACTTCAAGCTCACTTTTACACACAGGTAAAAATCATTACAGCCACTCTAATCAAAGACTCTGCCTGTTTCCATTTAGTATCCAATAGTAATGAATCCATCTACTAACCCCTATCATCATTAGTTACGAAGGTTGACCTCTAGTTACTCTGTCTATATGCTTTCAGACCTCACATGTGATAGGCTGTGTGGCTCTAAATGATTTCCTGGGCCTCTGGATTCCAAGTGAATTGTATCCAAAACATTCCTTCAGTGACTAGGTAAAGTGTTTTCATAACCCCCAAAACTCAGGAGACTGTGGCAAGATCATGAGTTCCAGGACAGCTGGGTCAACATGGTGAGCCTTTCTTTACAAAGACAAAACCAAATGAAACAAATGACCAGACAAAAACCTTTCTTCACTGACATTAAAGCTTCATTAATCAATTACCTTAACCAACTTAACTGGTGGTATAGTCTATCTCTCCCCCAGAGCACCATACATTCTTCTTTAAGGGTACAAGTCAATGTATGAACACTTGGGTCTCCTGTCGATTTAATGTCTGGGTTTTCTTCACTACTTTCTAGCTTTCTAGATTCAGAATGGCACCTTTCATAATAATTTCTCCAATGAGTGCACATATGACAAGAAAATATGAGTTTAATCTTATTTTTATGAAAGAAGAGAATACTATATTGTGGGATCAGAAAGAAGAGGCCTGGAGAATAGAGAAGGAAAAGTCCAGGTCAGTGACCACATTCACAGGGGTACTGTAGGTAGTACTTAGGGAATTGGGTTGGAAAAGCCATCGACTATTCGTCAGAATAGCTTTCCCCTCATTCTGCACAGAGTAGAAGGTCCACAAAGTTTAAGCCATAAGCAGATCTTCATGGCTAACAGAGGGCCCAATTATACAGACTATACCAAAACACAAATAATGAATAACAGAGGTTTTCTGTCAGTGATTATTCAAAAGTGTGGGTCCTACCACAACAAGAAATATATTGGTTCTATAGTAAAAAGGAAAATTACCACCTTTGGCCTCTCTGTTCTGCCTTAAGACAAATTTGTCTCAATGAAGGCAGCAGTCGGTTATCAATGACACTGGCAAGAATATGGAATAGTCTAGTGAGGGTTTGAGTTGATACTGAGTGTACACACAAAGTCAGTCTCTCTCTGTTTCTTCATCTCTCTTTCATTCTTCTCTTACCTCCTTTTTCTTGTTTCACATCTATCTGATATCCAAATGAGAAAACTGAATTTAAAGGAAATTATTGCATCAAGATACACACACACACACACACACACACACACACACACACACACTCTAGAACATAGAAATTTAACCAAATCTGATCCTATACAGCCAGCTAATTTACCTTTTTAAAAAAAGAAAAATGATTTTTTAATAGAAATACTTGCATCTTAAGCGACTACTTTGACAGAACTGGGAGCTGAACTTAGGGCCTGGCACCTGCTAAGCAAATAGACACTCAAATACTTGAGCTCTTCTCCATGCAGCATTTGGAGTAACTTTTAAAATACTTAGTTGGGTCAGATAGGTATCATACATTTATACCAAACAGAACTTAGTTTGGGAAACAATCTATATATGGCTCAAGTTTGAAGAAAACAGTACAATACAAGCAACCCAGTTTAAAAGACCTAAAACTTGACCTGCTATTTTAATACATGTTTTTCTTCTACTAGCAAAATAAATTTCCAGAATATACTATGCAGAGAATATCCTAGTGAATATAATGAATCAACAATGTCAGTGCTGGACGAACCATCAAGGTTATAGCAGATATTATAATTAGAATCACAGTCATAATGAAGTTCGGAGGTCACAAAAACTGAAAGTATCGGATCACTTGATTTTTAAATATAAACAATGAATTATTTGAAATGATGACAATCTCATTTCTAGCCAGTGCCTTTACATCATAACTTACTAGATTGTAATTTAAGCAGCACTCTCCTGACTGTACATAATAATTTGTTTACCTCTTTTATGTGTCTAATTTTTCATTACTGTGCCATTCTCACTTTTTAAATTTAATATGTAATTTCAAAGCAGAAAATCAGCTCTAGTTTCTATATTAATTATGGGAATTATCCAATTTCTAGTTAGGCATTGACAGGGCCTGCAGTATAGGAAACCTTTGGAGGAGCCCCCATCAACTCTGATTTTAATGAAAGGTTGTGGTTTCCCCAGGTAGCTAATTAGTGTTATTCATATAACCACCTTTAGTCCATGAATCTAAAGGAGAAAAGTATGGTTGAACCCAGGCAACGGCAGGATGATAACTCCCTGTAAATACATTATTTTCTGGGTTCTTTTAATGGAATTTTAGATGAAGTGTTAGAAACATATTTCTCTGAAAGTTTATTTCTTCCATTCTGTGGAAAAAGAATGTTTTGAATCTAAACTCTGACATGAACTAGATTGGCTAGATTGGATTCCATTCTTATTTGTCAGTTTCCATTCTCATTTTTTAAAGAATATCATTACTAAATAAAACTAATATGTACAGACAAACAACAAAAAATAGAGAAATTTCCAGGGTACTTAGCAATGTGTTCAGCATCCTTTACAAATTACCCAATCTGGAATAGAACTGATTTTCTTTCCTCTGGTTCCCTGTACATCTACCATCAATTTATCTTTCAATTTCATCTATCCTTCAATATATACTATTAATAGGTATTTACTCATACACATATATATATAATTACTGATACATATGCACTCAAATGGATGATAAAAATCAAGTGTGGAAAATATGTGCCTTTGGAAATGTGTGAGAATGCAAGTGACTCAACCACTTGGTGATTGTTTTGCCAGTATCACCACCCATATGCCAATGCTTTCCATGAAGAGAAACTTGGAAACTAATATTTGCAACCAACATTTCTTCCAAAGAACCTTAAAATAACTAAGAATTATTTTTAAGGATGCAAGCAAAGGATGAAATATAATCTGACTCAACCTTTTTGAATTATCCTTAACCACAGCAGATAAGTTATTCTTTGATAGAAACTGGAAAAAAATAGGATATAATTTTTACTAGCAGCTTATTCTGATTTGTAATAGTACAAGCACACAAAACCTTCTAGTCCTACATGCATTAAAATAAACTGAAGTTCCACTTAGGACTCAAGTCCAGAATGAAAACAATCTAACATTTTCTGCAAAACAGCTATTTATATATTGTAAGGCAACACTGAACTTCAGCCTAGCTCTCTGCTCATCAGCATCCAGAATATCTAATAACAGATTCTGTATTTTATTGGGTAATGATTTTTTTCTTATAAATAGTGAATGACCCTTGTTTCATTTTAAGAGGGACAAGGACATTGTTGTTAGAAGCATTACTGCCAAACAATTGTCATTAGATCTTTCTTCTCAGCTCCTGTTCTCTCCTTGAAGTTAAAGCCTTTACAGTTGTGTTTCATGAAGACATGAGAATGAGCATGGGGGTAACAGCCTCCTTTGCCTATTTTCCTGCCTTGCTTTTCATAGAGTAGCAGCTGAAAGAAAAACGTAGAATAGAAGGAAATAGGATATTTGTTAGTCCAGCAAACCTGCCTTGCATATAATTATATTTTTCACTATCTAAAGATTGTGTCTGCAGTTTTCTAAAGGAGAGAGAAACCAAGCAGCTTTTTAAAACTTCTTACTCTTAACTTCTGGCGATCTTGCTGTTACCATGATATGATAACTGAGATCAGCCTCCCAACTTCTCTGCAAACCTCTCCATTGCTTTGTGGAAGGGCTTGCCTCCCTTACCCTTGCTCCTTTATTTTGAACAATGCTGAAATGTACATCAAGTTTATCCTGGACAACTTGTTTCCTGGACAAGCACCAGGATGGCACAAGACATAACTTTCTCTTTTACTACTAAAAGAGGGAAGCCCAGGCCGGGAGTTTGACCTAGTGGTAGAGTGCTTGCCTAGCATGCATAAAGACCCGGGTTCTATTCCTCAGTACCACATGCATAGAAAAAAGCCAGAAGTGGTGTTGAGGCTCAAGTGGTAGAGCTCTATCCTTGAGAAAGTCTAAGGACAGGATTTAGGCCTTGAGCTCAAGCCCAGGACTGGCAAAAAAAAAAAAAGAAGAAGGAGGCCCAAGTTGTGTGGATGATCCCTAGGCTCAGGAGATGTATGTTCAAATGGTGGCATTTTTAGTTATTTTAGACCTTTCCACAGTGGCTAGGCTGGACATCTCTAACTAATGAAACTCAGGGGATATATTCTGTGGGGATCCTGGGATAGGTTTTTTTCCCCAAGGTTACTGAAAAAGAGAATGAGGATTCATATATTAAATCTGTCTTTCTACCTCTTAGTACCATGATAGCCTGGTGTCATTTCAAAGGACCCTATGCCACATGTAACATGCCACTGGTTACAGAGGGGGAAAACGCAAATAAAAAGTTCATTCCTGACTAGCTGGTCCCTGAAATGTCTCCAGATTTCTTATATGAGATAATAAATTACTTACTATTTAAAACATTTGGTTTTCCACAGATTGCAGCCTAAAGTTCCCTAATTTATGAAAAAGCTTTCTAAGAAGTACACGACTGAAAGCACGTTTCTGGAGCACTGGCAGTGTTCTAGGTTTCCAGCCCAATTCATTCTCCACAATTGCCTTGCTGTCTGTTGTCTCCCTTTCTATGTTCACTTGAGTCCACTGAGATGGGTTATATAGCATACAAAGCAACACAGTGGCAAGACATTAGGTAATGTTCAAAACTTGCAGCAAAAGAGCTGGAAGTTCAAGACTGCCTGACACTGAGCCTGACTCCTCATATACCATTTTCCTTCATTCCAGGTGCTTGTAGTTTAAACTTGTAATCCTAGCTACTCACAAGGCTGAGATCTGAAGATACACATGTGAACCAGCCTGGGCAGATAAATACAAGATAATCTTATCTCCAGTTAACCAGCAAAAAGCTAGAAGTGATGGTATGGCTCAAATGTTAGAACACTAGTGTTGATTGAAAAAGGTAAACAAAAGCAGAAAGACCTGAGATCACACACAAGTACTGACACAAGCATAGCAAAAGTAACTACCAGAACAACAGAAAAACATTTTCTTAGTGCACATGAGGATACTAAGGCAAAGTTGTTTTTCAAAACCAATAAAATAAAGACTAGATATGTATTCATTAGAGGGAGGCCATGTATTGAAATGTAGTCATTCTCTGCTAATAGCTCCTATCCTACCATTCTTGACTCTACACGTCTTCAGTAAAAGCAAGAATGCTTCCAATAAATCAGTCTTGTTAACTACCTGTGTGTCAACAGGCTGCCTGCAACCCAGAAATACACTCTTTCTACACTGCTAGGTTTTCATGGTCTGCAGTTCCCTGGAAGTTAAAGTAACAATTGTACAAACACTGGGTCCCACCCCAGAAACCAGACTACATTTTATTGCAAATATTTTCTTAGCTCCAATGGACACAGGAGGTCTGTTTGGATGTTTAAGAAGCAAGCAAAACAAAACAAAATATATCAGACCTCACAAAGCAAGACTATATTTCTGAGAACTGGAAAGATAAAGCACAAATGAAAGGCAACTTTAGAGATCTATCAGAATTTTCGGACAAGATTTGAATAATAACAAGGACTGAAATATCTCTCAGTCACATCTGCCAACTGGAATTGGGATCTCGAAAGATACATACTAGAGTCCTTCTTCAAGGTTAATGGGATAAATTTAAAACTCTTGCAAAAAAAGTATCAGAAAAGATAGTATCACCAGTTGCAAATGAATACAATAGAGAACACCTGTTTCTATCTCTGGTATGTATTCTTAGAAATCACTCATTAACTCCTGAACAGAAGGATTTCTGAAATTTTGATCAATGGCTTTCATATAGGATCTCTTATTGTAATCTCACAACAGTTCTATAAGGAAGTATTTATTGATCTTCATTATACTGATAAAGAACATTAGCTAAGGGCAAGTCTTATAACTTTCCTACTCCGGGAGCTGAGTTCTTTTATTTTCTGAAAATTGAAATCTTGAAACCCGAATTCCCAAAGTGCTAATATTTGCAGGAGGAGCCTTCAAGAAGCTGTCAGGTTTCGATATGAAGTCATGGGGATAGGTCTCCCATGATAGCATTAGTTCCCTTTAAGAAGACAGAAAGCATCCAGTAAAAGTGACAACTGTCTATAAGCCTGGAGGCAGGCTCTCACAGGAACCCAGATTGCCCAAGAACATCATCTCACATTTGACAACATTTGGAAGTATCTGTTGTTTACATCAACCAATCTATGTTATTTTGCTCTAAAAGGCTAAGCTAAGATATTACGCAGCCAGGTTCATTGGCCTCAAAGAAAGTACATTCATTCAAAAGCACCATGCAGCTTTGTTCCACAGAATATTTTGTAATGTGCTAAGCAATGGCATCTGAAGGCCATCAGGCTATTTTGAGATATCTTGATGAGCTAAAAGGAAAACTTTTTGTATGGGTCCTAGGATTTCAACTTAGGGACTGGGCACTGTCCTTGAGCTCTTCTTGTTCAAGGCTAGCGCTCTATCACTTGAACCACCGCTTCACTTAAAATGAAAACTTTTTAAAGAGCTGGAAAATAATACTGTTGATAGAGACTTAGTTGATCACATGAACTTAACCCAAATTTCTAATCAGTCTATCCACATCAATTTGCTTTTTTGGTTGTTTTTTCTTTTTGGTATATTGGTGGCTTAAGTCACGGTCTCCGCTTTCTAAACAGTTTCTCTATCTGTTGGGCTACACTTCCAGCCATTTTGGCTTCACTTATTCTTTCAGTTATAGTCTCATGTTTTTTGCATGAGCTAGCATAAACTGTGATTCTCCTACCTCCACTTCTTGCAAAGCTGGAATTACAAGTATGACCACCATCCCCAGCTTGTTTTTTGAGATAATGTTTTAACTTTTTGTTCAGTCATGCCCTGAACCACAATTCCCCAGATTTTTGCCTCTCTGATAGCTGAGATTAAAGGCATAAATAGTGGTGTTGTACATGGCCCCATTTTCTCCATTAAACACACACACAGACACACACACACACACACACACACACACACACACACACACACACACCAGTATAAAATAAACACATTAAAAATCAAGTATAAAGATTATTTTTTAAAAATGCTTTGATCATACTCATCATCCTGACTGCTCTATTTTCTAAATGGCAAGGAATTTGAAAGTATGACACCATACTATAGAAACATGTACCACTTAATGTTTAGTGACTGCCAAATGCCTTTATAGTTACATGAAGAGTGTTATTTATTCCTCACAAGAAACAGATTATAATTTTAAGTAATAACTAAAGTATTAGCAGTATGTCTATATTTGATAAATGAGGAAACTATAGCAGTCATAAGGAGAAGGGAGGGGGCAGAATGGGGGCTGAAGGAAGACAGATGGCTCTATACCCCTCTCTTTAAGCTGCCTTCATTAACAGCTGCCTCTCAGGCTTGAACCCATGCATGACAGATTTCACCTTGTTAAATAAGTACTTATTTTCTGTTGTTATTAGATGAAGGCCAAAGTCAGCAATATAAATTATTCAATAAGATAAGAAAGTATCCCAGAAATTGAACAGAAACTCTTGTTATTCCAAAAGAGAAAAAGAAAATGGATGGATGAGTGAATCCTATACAAAGCAAGGCTTGCTGACCAGTAGAGTAGCTTTAATATCAGAAGAAATAGCTTTGCTGGGTTTGGGTATTATTTCCCTTAAGACTGATCTACAAGTATAACCACTGGCATTTTGTTATATTTGTGTCAGACTTTATTTGTGTAATACTCTGAGAATCCATGTTCTAAAGCCCTTCAAAAATGAAATGCATAAATATAGTCGAACATCCTGCCGGCCGTCACCAGCCACTGTATTCTATGCTGAGCTCCAGAGGCTCTGGAGCTGCATGCTGCTTGCATGGCTGGTCCTGTGGGACTCCAGCACCTTCCTTCTCTACCCACTGCTCCAGGGAAGCTCTTCTGTGTGCAACTCGGCTGGCAGCTTTGTGTCACAGTGATTTGGATTTCTGTACTTTACCCAGAAAGTGGCCTGATCTGCCCTTCACAAATCCCCACTGATTTGTTTGTAGAGGAAGTGAAGCAACCTGGAAAGGGGAGGATGAGAGTTACACGAGTGAGAGAAGGTCTGGGATAGTGAATGGAAGGACAGGAACAGGAAAGGTCATGGACAAAAGGTCAGAGGGATCAAATGCTATTTAAAGGGAAGCCAGAGACCTCATTTTGTGGTAATAACATAAACATTAATGATTGACAGTAACATGTCAGGAACATGTGCTATTTAAATCACATATGAAAATTGTCATCACCCCTTTGAAAAACAAAAGACAATAGATTTTATTGTAAAGAAGAATATTTTATGCCAATGTAAGGAGAATTTTCAAACAGATACACATCCCACCTGAAAATTAGTGAGTTGTCTATATGGCAGTATATTCTCTATAACTTGGAGCATTTAAACAAAACTTTGGCAACTGCTTCTTAAGAATGGAATACTGAAAATGTATACTAAGATATAGTCTATAGATCCTACATTCTCTACAACCCTATGGACTTCCTCAACTCTGAAATTCTCCGCAGCAAAAGAACTTAAGTTGAAAACACACTGAAAACTTTCATGGGATAATGTCCAAATATCATTAAGAAATTAATGTTTTGAGGTTACCATTTGCAAAACTGGAGAACATACACACAAAACAAGCAAACATGCTACCTTTAATTTTTGCATTACTTAAATAGAAATCATTGGCCTTAACATAAAAATTTCGAACTATTTTTGGCTTAGAGTTTCCCCTGTAATTCATTAACAAAGGAATGCTTGCAATCAGTCTTTGCTAACAAAAGTATTGCATTGTGAGAAGTATTTTCTTTTACCCTATCTCTTCTTGCAATCTCTTTGCCCTCCAAGGGGTCAATGACTTTTTGATTTCAGAAACTGAAGTTATTAACTTCATCTCTCAAGTCCAACTCTGATGCAGGGCACTTCAAATAATATGCTATTGTTGTTTTATTTAGCACAACTATTCTAGCTGGAAATGACTTCTTTGTCAAATCCTTAAACGTGGGTTTGCACTAGAGGATCCTAGAAAGCTGTAGAATTCTTGTAGATGGCTAAATTTGGAGGGTCTTTGACCTTTTGCTCCTCTCACCATAAAATATGATGATTCTTAGGCTCACGTTTCTCCCCTCCTGCTTCTTCTTTCTGAAAACCACTATGCCAAACCTAATTCCTGCTTACCCATAGATTCCTTTCCACTTTCTTCTTCCAACTCCGAATTCCCTCTTTTGCTAATTATCTTCCTTGGTAAACAATCAGTGTTTCCTTATTATCTGAATGAAATGCTCATTTATTAAAGCAGGTATAGGAAAGTGAATTTGACTATGCAAAAATATTGCTTCAGGGAAATTCATGATCAGAAGGAATTCATGTATATACTTTCCCAAAGGGGTATATTCCAGTTATATTTTTGGCTTTGTTTTTGCTTTTTCATAGTAAAGACTGAGAAAAAGAGTCTGTACATTTTGTGATCAGACATAATTATTTTGCAGTATCTTTGACCCACAATTAGTGGGCCAAGCACACATCAAGAAAAACAAGACAGCTCAGCCCATGAAAGGCAGAACAGAAGAAAGGAGAAAGATCCAGATGCCAAACATAGTGATATGAAAAGATAAAATATGCTTACCAGTTGTCACTAGTAATTCCCTTAAGCAAGATCATAAAGTGATAGTTCATTGGCCAATTTGGCATCCAAAGGGAATTTGCCAATGCCTCATCCAAAGGGTGCTTTGTTTGCTTGTTTTGATTCGAATGACTTTAAATATAGCATGCCACATTATTGAGTTCAAATATCAAAGATTCTGGCTTTTTCATAGAATGAAGGATGGATGTCAGAAAAGTGTTCATTCTCTACCTTCTCCAGGTTTCTGCTTATGTGAATGAACCCCCAGATCCACATTCTCTGTGTGGGAAGCTTACGTGAGATCTCCCAAATTCTTCTTTTATGAAATATCAATTTCCAAGGCTCTGCTGAAGCAATCTCAAGTTTTCTTTCCAAACTGCTGTCCCAGAATCCTACTTCCAAGGGACAGATAAATAATGGAAACCTTGATCTCCCTACACATTCTTGGTGGTCTGCTGCCATTCTCTTTTTTAGATTCTTTTTTCCATCCTGCTTTGAGTGCAGCCTCACCTGAGCTCTCTAAGTACATAAAAACCACCACTGTGCTCATCAGCTCTGAATTTACACCCAAATTAGCACCATTAGCCAGGACCCATTCACAGGACTGTGTTTCCCTACCTCTGAATGGCAATACCTTTGCCAAGTATTTAGAACGTGGTGTTCTATGAGTCTTCTCAACCAAGTGTAAAATTGAAAATTTTAATGTGGGTGCAAAACCAATAGTATTTCCTGTTCAGCAGGGTAAGCATGACATCAGTGATACTGTGAAATAAATCCACTGTATTCACACCAAATTGGTAGACACACAGTCTCTAACATAACATAGGGCATATTTTTACCCCCACAGGTGTTCAAATAAGGAGAATTCAGCTGAGAAATAGTTAACAGATCAAACAATAAGTATCATGGTTTTGGGGATATTTTTGTATTTCAGAATTTTGGGTACACTGTTGAGTTATTGAAATGGAAAATAGGAAGAAAGGCACGAGAAGGGTCTCATGAAACAGAGGTAGGGGTTGGAACAAGCCGAAGCCAAATTAGCTAAGGGAAGCATTTCAGGAAGACTAAGCAACAATAGGCCAGCATTCTGGTGGAGGAGAGAACAGGCATGAGGCCACCATGTCAGACATGCTAGGAGCATGAGTGAGAGCACTGGGAATACAGGAAGGACACAAGTACAGAAGGCTGTCTTGAAGACAAGCACAGGTCCCAAAAGTGCTGGGAAAGAAAACAGTAAAGGACATGAGAGAAACATAGTACATTAAGGACAATGATCACTCATTATATGGCTTTTGCCCCTTGGTTATCTCATATTGTTACAGTATCTCACTTTGCTATCTGATATATTGGATATATTTGTATTTGGTTATTTGAAATTGGATGGGGAAGGGGGGAAAAGAAGATGAGGGGTGGGGGTGGAGGGAAATGGGGACCAAGACATGAGAAAGGATATCAATGTATGTGAATTAATGCACCTCCTATCTGGCAAATATAATGTAATCCTTATTTTAATTACAATAAAAATATATGAAAAAAAAGAAAACATTAAAGGAGAAAACTTGATGATGGCCATTCTAACAGTGGTGAGATAGAATCTTAATGTTACTTTGATTTACATTTCTTTTATGGTCAGAAATGTTGGACATTTCTTTATGTGTCTACTGGCTATTTTTTTTTTTGCCGGTCCTGGGCTTAAGCTCAGGGCCTGAGGACTGTCCTTGGATTTTCTCAAGGCTAGAGCTCTACCACTTGAGCCTCAGCACCACTTCTGGCTTTTTCTAAGTTTGTGGTACCAAGGAATCGAACCCAGGTCTTCGTGCATGCTAGGCAAGAACTCTACCACTAGGCAAAACTCCCAGCTCCCTACTGGCTATTTTTATTTCTTCTTCAGAAAAGGCTCTAAGTCTCTAGCCCACTTATTAATGGGGTTGTTGTTTTTTTCACTATTTGTTTTTGGAAGGTAAAATTTTTTCATCTTTAAGTATATTTTAGATATGAGGCCTTCATCTGATGTATAGCTAGTAAAGAGTGTCTTTCAATCTACAGGCATTGTATTCATTCTACTAGCTGTGTCCTTTGCCATGCAGAAACTGTAGTTCAATGCAATCCCATTTATCCAGTCTTTCTTTGATTTGTTGTATTTCTGGTTCTTTAACAGATTCAGCCTGGGATGTCGCCAAAAGGGAACATTACTACACTGTTGGTGGGAATATAAACTTATTCAGCTGCTGTAGAAAGCAGTATGGAGGTTCCTCAAAAGACTAAAGATAGAACTCCCCTATGACTCATCAATCCCATTCCTGGGCATTACCCAAAGAACTACAAACAAGACCACATTGAAGCTACTAGCACAATCATGTTCATTGCAGCCTTATTTATCACAGCTAGGATATAAAATCAACCCAGCTACCTCTCAGTAGGTAAATGGATCATGAAAATGTGTCACATGTACACATTGGAATTCTATGGTTCCATCAGAAA
Source organism: Megascapheus bottae (assembly GCF_031878675.1). Taxonomy (NCBI): domain Eukaryota; kingdom Metazoa; phylum Chordata; class Mammalia; order Rodentia; family Geomyidae; genus Megascapheus; species Megascapheus bottae. The sequence continues at coordinate 44,322,656 of NC_143513.1, forward strand.
GTACAGCATTGCCCCATTTGTAAGGAAATGGAAAGGCTCAGAAAAAGTAAAATAAACCAGATCCAATGAAACAACTGGCTGCGTGGTTTTCTTTATTTGTAATAATGAGAATCTGTCTAGGATATTCTTAGCAGATGATCAGTGGCTCAATACCTATGCGCATATGACTATATAGATATAGAATAATATTTATTGAAAGAAACACCCAGAAATAGAAACAAGAGGGGTTTTTTTCAGTGTATTGTTTTCAGTTGTTTCTTTTTTCTTTATTTTCTCCCCTTTGGTTTATTCCATGTTACACTGTTTTTGATTTCTGTATTCATTGCCTTATGTATATGTTTATCTAATTTAGGGAAAGGAAAGGGAATCTCGGAAATGGTGGGACAAAGGTTAAACCAGTGCAACAGTGAGTCTCACTACACACTTAAGTTGGAAATGAACTTTACAACTTGGGGGTGAGGGGAGCTGGGCGGAACTAGGAGAAAATGAGGATGACACTGTTTAAAAAGAAATGTACTCGGAATGGGAGTTTGGCCTAGTGGTAAAATTCTTGCCTAGCAGTCACAAAACTCTGGCTTTGATTCCTCAGTACTACATACACTGAAAAAGGCTGGAAAAGACGCTGTGGCTCAAGTGGTAGAGTGCTGGCTTTGAGGAAAGCCCAAAGACAGTGCTCAGGCCCTGAGTTCAAGCCCAAGGAATGGCCAAAAAAAAAAAAAAAAAGAAATGTACTCATCATCTTACTTACATAATCTTTCTGTACATAACCCTTACAATAAAAATTTTTAAAGGAGAAAACTTAAGTCCTATGTCAAGAGCAGGTATCAAAAAATGAGAGAAAACTGGTTGAGGAACTTTTCTATTAACTCAACAACCAAGAATAAAGGTAGGGATAATTTATACAACTACAAAGTCAGTGATAGGATAGAGTTCAGTTTTTTTTAAGTTTTGGGGGGGGGTTATTATAATTTTTATTGTTATTAATGGAAGGGTTACATTATATTTGCCAGATAGAAGGTGCATTACTTCACAAACATTGCTACCCTTTCTCATGTTTTTGTCTCATGTTTTGTTTCCCTCCCCCAACCCCTCCCAATCAACTTGTTTTCCCCCCTTTAGAGTTGTTTTTATACTTGAATTGTTAATTTAGAATTATTTATAGACTAGAAACTGCTGTCTTATCAGTAATAAGTGTTTATCTTGTGATCGGGTTCTTTTTATTAATTTTATCCTTGAGGTATTCTAGGTCAAGTACAGAATTCTTATTACCTCACAGAACATAATAAGTGCAATGGCCTCTCTTTGCCCTCATCCTTACCCCTGGAGCCATGCATTGAGGTTAATTGTCCTAAAGGATCTCCAGAGGTGAAGGATAAGTGATTTTTCTCTTCTCATAAAGGCAAAGAGTTCTCCAGAAGCTAATGCTTTTTACAAGGCCACCAAGAAGCCCAGGGAAACTTTATTTCCACACTCACATTCTTTTACTGAACATTAAAGGGAATTATAGAAAGCATTAACACAGAGCTCAATGCATCTTATTCTACATAGTATCCTAAGTAATCCTCTAGTAAGACAGGTTGGGCAAATGTTTTTTGTCCTATGTAACAGTTATTCCCATGAATGTTAGGGAAATGATGTGATATTCCTGAGGCTTCATTGAACATTTACAAGATAACACATTGCCTTTGATTTTTTACTGTATTTCTTCAGGAAACTATAAATATCTAGATGAAATAAATTGGCTTAGTAGTACTCCATATCTGACTCAACATGTTTAAGCTGCCTTAATTTCATTTCCTTGGTTATAAGAGAAAATCACAAGAGCCCTGAGTATGGTTAATATAACTATAAGATAATGAGGTTTTTCCATTAAGATCAATTTCAATATTATACCTATATGGAGTTTATTTGACTTTTTATAATTATAGTGGGAAAAATATACAACTTTAAGATCATTTAGAAAAAAGAAATGACAAAGACAGATCACTTTTACATTAGTATTCCTACTAATTAGCATATGCTTTTCACATACTAGAATATTGAAGTGAATCTAATAAAAATGTTAAAAGTACTAATTACTTGGCTGTTACACTGTTTTATATATTTCCAGTGATTTCTGGTAAAAATCATAGCACTGTATAGAAAGACATTTGCAGTATTCATTTTATGTTAAGATTATTAAACAATACAGTTCTTCAGTGGATTAGGAAAATAATGGTGGGTACAGAATACAAGTTACAAGGAAGGCTTTTAGAAATGGATGGATGGATGGATGGATGGATGGATGGATGGATCGATGGATGTTGGTTTATCATTTCTCCTGTGCTCTCAAGCCTTTGCCAGGTTGCAGGATTTGAAGGAGCCATAGGCCAGAGAGGTCTGGCTGGCTCTGTTTCAGCTGTGTTTTTCTAACACTAAAATCTATCACATGCCTTTGGTTAGCATGATGAAAGTTTTCCTAAAAGAAAGTAAGAAATAAATCCATCTTATTAATCTTTGTACCCCCAAATGCCATGCAGTGTTGATTCTCAATACACATTTGCTTAATGATCTTTACAGATTAGCAAGGCAGGAAGGCAAGAAAGCAGGAAGGAAGGCAGGAAAGAAGGAAGGATAGGGAGGGAGGGAGGGAGAAACAGGGAGGAAGGGCATAGAAGAAATGAAGAAAGGAACAGGAGAAGAATGAATGAAGATGGAAAGGAGGGAGACTATTCTATGGGAATATAGGAAATTTAATATTGCTTTATATTCTTTAAAAATTATTTAATATTGCTTTATATTCTTTAAAAAGCACTTCTTAAAAGATACCAGAGAGGGGCCAGGAATGTAGCCTAGTGGTAGAGTGCTTGCCTGGCTTTCATGAAACCCTTGATTCGATTCTTTGGTATCACACACACAGAAAAAGCAGGAAGTGGTGCTGTGGCTCAAGTGGTAGAGTGCTAGCCTTGCAAAAGCCCAAGGACAGCACCCAGGCTTTAAGTGCAAGCTCCAGGACTGGCAAAATACAAAAAAAAAAAAGCTATCACAGACTGTTGAAGTTATTATTGACTCAATAACCCAGCTTTGGGTAATTCTGCAAATGTTGGTCTTTTTGAAAGGAGCTACTCAAGATGTGCAGTACACAGCAGTAATGTTCTTCCTAACCATTGCTCTCAAACCAATTCAGGTTGACCGGAACACTATCTTCCAAGAGGTTGAGGTGATGATACATCTGTGTTTATTCAGACCAGTTGTAATCTCCAGCAATATTCTCAGCATAATTACCAAGAGTGCCTCTTATGATCAAATTTTCCTGATTTAGACCATGTAAGATAGTACCACATTTTACAATTTGATACTAGAGTTATTGTGTTTGCTCTTGGCAAGCCAACCTTTTTTTTTTTCTCCTTTGCATTTTTCTTTCTGTGCTTTAGGGTATTTGGTCCATGTATATTTGCTTGTTATTTTAAATCATAGTTTTGGTTTTATATTTCAGAACAGCCTTGGCTAAAGAACCACACAGCTTCTTGACACAGGTTATTTCACAAAGATCTATGTATCTGAAAGCTCCCTGTGTACAACTTTCTCCCAAGAAAGAGAAAAACAGAATTTTCCTGAACATACTATTTGACCACTAGGCACAAATATATCTTCCTCAGTTTCTATAAGAACACTGACCTCTGTGGCATCAAAACCATTGTGGCCATGTCTAAGAAATAATCTCCAAGTATTCATTGAAACCATGTCTGAGAATCATTTAAGATTCTCCAAATATCTCCTCTGAAAATAGAAGCTTGAATCTGGGAAGGATAACCCATTTGTGGGACATCGTCTTTGCTATCCCCTGATGAGAAAGCAGATGAAACCAATAAGCAGGTGTGCTAGTCTTCTCTGGGTAAACTATTTAAAAAGGCAATTGATAGCTATAGGCACAGCGTTTAACCCAAAGGCAATTTCACAACATATAGCCTGGAAGATTCTCTGTCTGAACTATTTTAAGCATTCAAGTGGCCAGAGAAACTTCTCTTTTTTCTTAGAAAAAAATATTTCACGGCCTTCAGAACAGATCTGTGCTGGACAGTACAAGAAACAGAAGTGACCTCTTAAAATTTAATTAATTAATTTTTAAAGTAAGCATTTAATGCTTAAGTCCCACCACCCACAAGTTAAATATTGAATGGTCACATGTGGCTTGGTGACTACAGTGCTGGGCAGTTGAATATTTCCATTTTCACAGAATGGTCCATGGCTCAGCCATGGAGATGAAGAGAAAAGATGAGTAGGAGTCAGTAGATGAATACTAATGCACCATTTTCTTCTAATTAGCAAATGGCATGCTGTGAATTATTATGCTCATACAATTATCGAGATGCTGATGTGTTTGCAGTCAACTTATTTACTAAGAAATGATTAGATGGTAGGCTATAAGCTGACTGATACAAAGGATTAAGGAAAGAAGAGTGAACAGTTCAATCACATGTAAATTGTCAGGGAGAGCTAGATTTGTACTTCTGTACTAAAAAGACTGAAGTAGTAGTATTGTGAGTCCAAGGCCAGCTTGGGCTATATAGAGGGAACCTATCTAAAATAATAATGATTATTTATTATATAACTATATAAAATTATAATTATCACATAATTATAATTATATCATAGTTATATAATAGTTATTATCACTATAATACTTGGGATATTGAGCCCTATCTACACAGTCAGGCTGCTGAGACATAGCTCAAAACAAAAAAAAAATACTCATTTATATTTTCACAAGCCATAAGAAAAATGGAGCAATTTTTTCTCATTTTTATGGAATATAGTCAGTGTCCTGCAAGTGAATAATGGTTGTCGCAGGACTGAAACAAGGCTTTGGCTTCCATTCCATTCCTACCTTATACATTGTTAACTTATGAGTTTTAGACAGTGAATCAGGGACAGAACATGTAAGAGGTATTTGGGGAAAAAAATCCCCCTGAGCTCTATAGAAAACTTTTCCATTACAGAGAGAAATCTCTAATAAGCATACAATGTAAACTTTCGATTTTCTTTTGTTCTGAAAACTCCACAAAGTCTAGATGTTAAGGACAAAATATCATTTCTAAAAGTGTTTCTGATTTTCTTCTAGATAATGCAACTAAAAAATGACACACACTTACAGACTAGTGCTGTGGATGTTCCAAAAGAAAAAACTGAAAGGCTGACAGTGTGCTCCTTCTAGAGCTCCTCCACAGAAGGGACATATTTAGAGGCATCATCACTCAGAGGCTTCCATGCTCAGTATATGGCTGAATTGCCATTCTAATCATAAAGGGCATCACTATATACATTTTCACAAGGCTCTTGATGGTGTTGCCTTTTAAAGACTCCACTTAAGCTGACAGAGAAAACAGGAGGAAAACAGGACTTTCTAAATGCATATTTGCGGTAATATAATTTCTTTTGAAGGGCATTAGGCTATTTCTGTCTGAAAGGTTAAAGTAATTTTAAAACTTAAATGTTTGAGTGTCAAGTAAAAAAGCAGAATAAGAGATCATTATCCAAGTATCTAACAGTATAGTGCAACCCCAAAATGACTTTCTCCACCATCAAAGATTCCTCAGTTGGCTTTCTGGTGAACACTCTAGCAATAGCTCTGGTTTTATGGCTTCAGGGTGCTTTATTTTTTTCCCCCTTTAGGCTGAGATATTTCCACCCTCAGGTATAAACCAGAAAACATTGGCCCTGGAATTGACTTCACAGAGAGATCATAGATCTCTACAAAGGGGAGAACAAACAAACCAGAGTTCCTGGTCAATAGAAGAGAAGAAGATAATTAATATGCTCTAGTGGAAGTGCCAGCCTCATTCTGGGTGGGAACAAAGATCCCTCTAGCATTTATAATTGTGTTCTACTGCTTCCTGTCCCTTCTGTAATTGAGTTACTCTCCTTGAATACAAATGCAAAAACAGAAATAGAACTGGCCATATTGGCCAATCATGTAGCATCTGGTTCAAGGAAGTGGTGTTTTCCAGGGACTTAAAAAAATTCAGTTAGATGGTCGAGAACAAGTATATTTGGTTTGAATGAAGATGTGAGATGCTGGCAAACAAACTTAATCTACTTGGCCATTCGTTGAAGACAGACTCAGATGATCAGGCAACACCAGAGCAGGGCAAAGGGGAGAGAAAAGTAGACAAAAAGAAACTTGACCAGATGATGATATTAATCAGATATATCCAATAGGGGTTCATGTTAAGCCGAGTTAGCATATTCTTGCCAAAACCAGATTCTACAAAGTACACAAAGGGTCCAAGAAGGTTCAGGAGCCCAAATGTTGTCAGTTATAGCCAGTCAGTGAAAGCAAAGTTTATTTTTGCTTTTTTGTTTCTTATTTTTTAACTCTAAACCTGGTCATGAAAGTCCATGATCTTCCTCTTTATGCGCAGAGGTTACTATCTTGTAGGGAGTCCAAACAGAGACTACTTGGAGAAGTAAACAACAATGAAAATAGGAATAGTGCTATTCACTCCCCAGCTGCCTCAGCCCCTGCTGTAGCCACCAACCATTGACAAACCTCCCCAAATCACTGTTCCATCAAAACTACTAAGACAGTAAAATGATCTCATGGCTTTAGCTACCATGTTTGGGGTATGTGTGGCCCAGGACTATATGCCTGAAATAGCAAGATGAGGAGGAAATCTGAAGTCCAGGGGAAGACAATGGAGTGACAGTGTGGCATTGGTAATTAAAGAAGAGGCTAATGGGTAAAAAAGAAAAAGAATCATGAGCTTTGAGGAAAGAAGGATGGCAACCTGGGTCCCACCTCCAAATCAACCCAACTCCTACTTAATCCCAAAGACAAAGGAAGAGTCAAAGGTGCTCTAGAAGAATCATGTCAAGGAAAATCCCTATTTTCCTAAGGGTAGGGAGGAGAATACAAGAATGTTCTGACCTTGGAAGGGAAAGAGACAGAACAATCAGGAAGGGGATATGCCAGGGATGAATCAGAAGAGTAAGTCCTGGCAGCATAGATACCCACTCCTAACCCTAGAAAAGCATGAAACAGGAAGATGATGTGAAAAAATTGCTAAGACTCAATTATCAGAACTTGGGTTGAGCAGAATATGAATGACTCTGGGGACAACGAGGTACATATGCTAAAGTCCAAAGCATTAGTTCCACCCATGAAACAAATAGACAAAATTGATTGACCATGACCTGAGCTTAGCAGATAAGAAGGCTTAGGTCATATTATAGACCGATTTAAAGAGCTTAATTAGCTGCTATGATAGTTTGAGTTGTGACCCCTGCCCCAAATTAACATATTAAAAAATTTTAACTCCTAGTACTTCAGAGTGAGATTATATTTGGACATTGGTTCTCTAACGTGGTATGTAACTTCAAACGGGGTCCTAAGGATGGGTTCTGATTCATTAGAAACAGTGTCCTCACAGGCAGATTAGATCAGTGACCCAGAGATGATCAAGGGAGGATACAAGAATAAGGAAGTCATGTGTAAGCTAAGGAGAGAGGTCTCAGAGGACACCAGTACTGTGGGCATCTTGAAGGGGACTCCACAGGTTGCCTGTGAAAAGACTAGTTTTTCTGTTGTCCAAGCAACCTCGTGTATAATATTTTGTAATGCCAGCCCTAGCAAACTAAAAACATGTGTTATGTTTCTGGGATACTTTTTTACATTCATTACTCTGGCATTTCCAAGTAGTCTATAAACTCCTTAGGGACAGAATACATAATTCCCAATACTTTCTAGCTTCTATTAAATGAAAAAGTTGTCATGCTTACTGAATGCATTCTAGCAAGATGATAGAAAGCAAACATGATCTTAAACAAATAGTAGTGGCATTAAGAAAAAGAATTGATTCAGATCATTTTGGCAAAGCCCTAAGTAGGCTTGGAGGCTGCTCTAATAATTGGAAGTCCACTGGGGAGGCAGCACAATTCTAAGCCATTTATTCTAGGTATGATTGACCCAGGACTGTGGCTGAAGCACAACAGGCCTTGAGCAGTTCCAGTTTTGTGGGAACAGAAGCTACATTTAAAGTTAGAAGCTCACTTTAAGAGATACATATAAATTTACAAATAAAGTACATAAGTACTTATTTTAGGTGTGAAAAAATCACTCACACAAAAAGATAAAGTCAGGTGTTGATAGTTCATGCTTGTAATCCTTGGCTGAGGTCTGAGGATTGTTATTTGAAGCCAGCCTGCACAGGAAAATCTGTGAAACTCATCTCCAATTAAACACCAAAGCTGTAAGTGAAAATGTGGCTCAAGATATATAGCACTACCTTGACCATAAAAACTCAAAGTCAGGCTGGGAATTTGGCCTAGTGGTAGAGTGCTTGCCTAGCATGCACGAAGACCCAGGTTCAATTCCTCAGTACCATATACATAGATAAAAGCCAGAAGTGGTGCTGTGGCTCAAATGGTAAAGGTCTAGCCTTGAGAAAGCCCAAGGATAGTGCTCAGGCCCTGAGTCCAAGCCCAGGACTGGCAGAAAGAAAGACAAAAACCCTCAAAGACTATGCCAAGATCCTGAATCAAGAACAAGGACTTACAAACAAAACAAAACAAAAGATGAAGCATTATAAATATTAATAAATAACACAAGTACCATTTATCAGGGATGGATGAAAAGTTAATGGATTTTACATATTTTGTGATGTAAAATATTTTCCACACACCAACTTCTGGAGTTACATTTCCTACCTTGTCTGTTCTCCATTACCCAAATACTCTGCAGTCCACACTATACTGCATGCATGACAGCTCTCACCTCTAAAAATTCTCAGTGGTATGATGTATAAGATTTCTGCAACTCTCTCTACACCATGATGAACAATGATGCAATCACATGTTTTATCTAAACAAAAAGCAATGATAAATGTATCTCTCACCAAATGTTTATATTGTCAGCTCTAGGCAGCCCAAGTGGCTATGTGACAGAAGAGCCATACAAGGGAAAGATAGTGGTCCCCCGTGGTTAATGCTAATGTGGGAAATCCATTGCTAGGGTCTTTTAAGTGGCTCAGACCAGTTAGGGTTCCTAAATGCTTACACTGCATATTAGCTCCATGGCAAATGTATCTCTGTGCCGGGGGGGGGGGGGGGGGAGGAAAGGAAGAGCTAATGAGGGTAAATATTGTGAAATAAAAACAGTAACATTTGGATTAAGGTTTAGATATTTTAAACTCTAGAAGATAATAAACACTGGAGAACGGCCCATGGTTTTCTTTTTAGGGATATGTTAGAAGTAGGTCCAGAAAGGAGACACAGAAAAATAAATGATGGTAAATTCTTGCAATTCAAGAGTCATGTTAATGCAGTCAGGAACTCAGTCTTGTTCTGGGGGCCCAGTATTCACTGTCTGTTCTTAAGTCAATTTATGGTCTACAGTGATGGCAAAGCTGCAGCCATTATGTCAACATTTTATACTAAAGGAAAGAGGAAAGAAGCTCTGCCGGGGCCTACCGGCAGCAAATTGGGGTTCCTGAAATAGGGGGCAGGGACTGGAAAAAATAGAAGAGAGACAAACACATCGGGTCCGGGAGGTCTGCAGCCCAGGCAAAAACTGCAGCGCCTCGTTTATTCTCAACTCAAAGTTTATATCCCTCCTTGAGACCAGGGCACTGCCAGGTGTTACATCCAGATGGTTAATCAGGGAACTGTTGGGGGTTACATTCATATGGTAAATCTCAGATCAATTGAACAGGAGAAGGCCAAAAAACAATAAGAAAATCAAGCAATTATCTGATGCAAATCAAAGTACAGTTTGATTCCACTCTTGCTCCCGACAAAGCTCCCTCAGACACACTTCCTTGAAGGCACATATCCACTCCCACCTGCCTGGCCGTAGGTCAGCATCTAGTCCTGGATGTGGATAGCACCATACTGTATGGAATGCTGGCAAGTGTGGCCATGTGTACAAACAAAATTTAAAGGTTTTATTAAGAAGAAAATGACTAGGGGCTGGGAGTTTGGCCTAGCGGTAGAGTGCTTGCCTAGCATTCACGAAGACCCAGGTTTGATTCCTTGGTCCTACATACATAGAAAAAAGCCGGAAGTGGTGCTGAGGCTCAAGTGGTAGAGTGTAGCCTTGAGAAAGTCCAAGGACAGTGCTCAGGCCCTGAGCTCAAACCCAGGACTGGCAAACAAAAAAAAAAAAAGAGAGAAAGAAAGAAAGAAAGAAAGAAAGAAAGAAAGAAAGAAAGAAAGAAAGAAAGAAAGAAAAGAACTGGGCCAGCAATGTGACCTAGTGGTAGAGTGCTTGCCTAGTATGCAGGTAAACCCTGGATTTGATTCCTTGGTACCACATATACAGAAAAAGCCAGAAGTGGTGCTGTGGCTCAGGGGGTAGAGCTTTAGCCTTGAGAAAGTCCAAAGACATTACCTAGGCCCTGCGTTTAAGCCACAGAACTGGCAAGAAGGAGGGAGAGAAAGAGGAAGAGGGAGAGGAGGAAGAGGAGGAGAAAGAGGAAGAGGAGGAGGAAGAGAAAATGACTAAGATTGGGAAATTAGCTACCTCTGCCCCCAGGAAACCATGGATAAATCATGCCTGAGACTGTAGGTGGCTCTGGGATCCATTTATAAGACCTGGAGTGACAAAAATACACCACTTCAGCTAGGCACCAATGGCTTATACCTGTAATCCTGGCTACTCAGGAGGCTTAGATTTGAGGATAGTGGTTCAAAGCCAGCCTGGGCAGGAAAGTCCATGAGACTTATGTTAACCACCAAAACAAAACTTGGCTAGAGCTATGGATCAAACGGTAGAGCACTAACCTTGAGTAAAATAGCTAAGTGACAACATGCAGTTCCTGAGTTCAGGGGGCCTGAACTACTGGGAAGTAGGAGCATATGTACATGTGCACATGTGTGCATCTATGTGCACACACACATACACAATACAAGATCAGTTTTGCAAAAATATTCCTACAGTTAGGACGGTCAGAGAATCTGAAGTTAGAATTTCTTCCACCAGAAGCCAACTGTTCCAGCTCTAGAGGAAACGACCTTCACCCACTGACTTGCCTGACTCTTCAGCTGGCTCCTTGGTATCAGTTTTTTCACAGGTAAATTCAGAGTCTCTTCACTAGCCACAAAGTAAAAGCTTTACCCAGTCTGTTGCAAAATTGTCCTTTTCTGGTTTCTCAGTGGTTATGGGAAACTCCATTTAAAGTATTAAGAACCTCTATGTCTCATCACCTAAAAGCTTGCCAGTAGCCCTCGTGGCACAATCAACTAGTCTTTTCATAAAACCTTACCCGAGAATAGATTAAGTGAACATAAAACCCTTCATTAGCATCTTCTCTCTACAGCCATGGAGAATATTATAGAACTCTGTAGTTCCAGGACTCATACAGCTTACTAGATGCTTAAAGCTAACATGCATGAAGCCAAATTCTGTGGCTGGCCATCATCCAACCTGCAAAGGGCCTGAGGTGAGCAGAGGTAGAGGAAACTTGAATTCACTCTGCCTGATCTGTCTGACTGTGTGAGCTGGGGCACTGCTCTTTTCCTGCTCGTGCTACTCCCTGTCCTCAGGCCTTCATACCCACATCAGAATCTGAATCATCAGCTAGCTCTCTGGCCTTCAAACTGTATTACTGGCTTTCCTGGGTTTTCAACATGCAGGTGGCAGACTGAAATATCTCACTGCTTGTTATAATTGCATAAGGGTTGTCAGCCAAATAACCTACAGCTCTCTCTGTGTGCACACACATACTTGCCTCTATCATTCTATTAATTTTGTACCTCTGGAAAACCTGGCCCATCATGGGATTTATCTTGGCAAGTAAGAAAGTACCAACTGCTCTCCTAACTCATCTCAGCCCCTTTTGACCTGACACATTCTATTCTCCTTTGAGAATAGAATCGGGATCAGAATCTAAACCTCTCCAGGCTTTCAAGGCACTATGCCATTACACCCATTCCTCTTTTTCATTCATCTCATCATACCTCCTTCTCTTCCTTACACCTTACTCAGCACTGGTCACACTGACCTTGCTGCTTATTGAACATCCCAAGTTCCTTTCATTTGAGCCATCACAAATGTTCATTCCTCGTCCTGAAGTGTTTTCTCCTTTTGTCCTCCTTATTAAAACTCAAATCTTTAGAGACACCTTCCTCTTCTTTCACTTTCCCCTCAAAACACTGAGGATCAGGCTTCTGTTGTTCTCTCTCTTGCACTACACTGTGATCTGCATGGCAGCTGGATGACAAATAAGAGCCATACTTAGCACATGATGAGCACAGACCAGATATTTGTGTCATGAAAGAATAGAGTGAATAATCATTACGGGAGCCATTCTCTCTATTTTACTTGTTTGAAGGTTAACCTTCTGTGTGTTCTACCTTATATGATAAAATAGCAACTGAGAAAGACAAGCTTCAGGGCAGCGTCTATCAAGGAAAGGGGAGATACTATAGTATTGAGCTATTTAATTCTGGTTGGTGATGAGCACTCTGGTTGACCTTCTAAATCTAAGCCTCTGTAGAAAAGGATGGAAGGGAAACATTTCTAGGATAAGAGGAAGGATTACTTGTGCATAATGATCTGTTTGAAGATTGAAGTTAGCCTCTCTGTAATTGGGAGGTTTAGTTACTGTCTCTGCTTCTCCTGAATAGGTACTAGCAGTATTTGAGAGGCTTAACTTTTTCATCCTTCCAGGGCACCTTTATGAGGCAGGCATTAAGAAAATGAGAGTCACCTATGCATCTGAGAACACAATGGCTCAATTCCCTGCAGAACCCCAGATTATGAAGATTTCTGGTTATCTTTTCCACTTGCCCTCAGACTATCAAGGATAAGGAAATCTCATTATCTTTTGAAACAGTGCCTTGTCTTTACACAGATTCAAAGCCCTTAAAGTGCTGCCTATTCCTGATTCATTCTCCAGGAGCATTTTTATTTTTAGACTTGCTTCTTGCAACTAAAAAGTTGAGTTCATTCCCCCAAGGAAATGTAACAGCCTTTTTCCTTGGAATGAAACATAGAAACATTTGTCCTGAGTGACATACCTTCTGCTTGGGGTTTGTATCTAGATTATGTTGGACATTTCCAGAACATTGTTTGACATACAAAGGTAACATGTAAAATGGAGAACATGGTATACCTGTCACACATTAAAGAGATGTGAGCCATGCCTGAACTAAGAGATACAAGACATTTGATTTCTCCCACAGCAAGAAATTATATCCTGTAACCTGTGTTCAGTAATTTCCAATCTTTGTGTTGGCATCAGAGCCATATGTATGACACACCCTGGTGGCATGGTTTCAAGGCTATAGAGTCACAGTCTACAGATGAAACCATTTATAATCACCATTGCTCCTTCAGCATTGTCTGCCACACATTGCTCTGCATGGGAGTATCTAATGAATCTGTAAGTTGCTAACTGATTTTTCTTTAAAGTGTAAATTAATACTAGCATATTTGAAATATTTCCTTAGAGCTATTAAATAATGTCACCAGGTACTTTGGAAAAGGAAAATGCTAAGAAATTAAAAGGAACACTAACCAAAACATTTCCATTGATCACTTATCACAGTAGAACAATCTAGTTAAACCTGAAAAAAGGTATATATGTTTATACTTATATATTAGGACAGTTACCTTTTTGTATCATGAAGAATCTGATGCAGTACCACGACTTAGATATTTCATCTCAAGATGCTAGAGGATTTATTTTAGTCATCTTTATTTTTTAGTCTCTCCTGAAACTTTTTTTTTGGTCTGTCATGGGACTTCAACTCTGGTCCTGGGCTCTGTCTCTGAGCTCTTTGGCTCAATGATATTGCTGTACCACTTGAGCCACATCTCCAGTTTTGGTTTTCTGGTGGTTAATTGGAGATAAGATTCTCACAGACTTTCGTGCCTGGGCTGGCTCTGAACTGCAATCCTCAGATCTCAGCCTCCCAAGTAGCAAGGATTACAGTCATGAACCACCAGCCCCTAGCTCTGAAACTCTTTTCATTTTCATTTTATTTTATTGTTGGGGTAATTTACAGAGGGGTTGTAGTTACATTCAAGTAGTGGGTACATTACTTCTTGAACATTGTTATCTCTTCCCGTGTTTTTCTCCCACTTTCCCTCCCCCTGAAACTCTTATAAAGATATACTTTACTGAAGATAGAATATTCAGTAGTGAAGAGAATAGGCTCTCAGAGGTTGAGAGTATTTTTTTCTACATTAAAATCTTGGTTGCACTTCTCCTTAGCTGTCTGTCCCTTAAAGACACCTAACTTTCTTGGTATTATTGCCTAGAGAATGAGGGACAGTGACAGAAATCCCTCATTGAGTTGCTGGGATTAAATAATACAAGCAGTCATGTATAGTCATTGTTTGCTATTAGCCATTATTTCTATTATAACCATCTCACAACTGAGATAATTTTAGAGAAGTACTATAATTTGTCCGGTTTATTCTTTTAGCAAGTGATTGAATTGAGTTTGAATCAAAGTATCTGTGAATACAGAGGTCAAGGTCTTAGACTGGCAGAAAAGAGGAGTGGAAGAATAGCTCACTCACACAGGATGGTTGAAAGGATGATCTGTAACTCACTACTCTATGTAAAAGGGGCTATTTTGATGGTGTATATTTTAATAGGATAGGCTTTTCTGTACCCTGTTATAAGCCAAAGTATAACTGAGACAGAAACTGAATAGCTGTCCACTAATTTCCTCTTCCTCCTAAGCACATATCCTGCATACAGTTGCCACCCTTTCCTTACTCTTAGGTGTGTCACGTTACTGAGGCGTGGTCAGTGGGATATGGGCAGCAATGTGGCGTATCCTTTCCAGACACAGGACATAAAACCTCCCAACAGTGTCCTGTGTGTTCTGCTCAATCTTCCACTCGTTGGAAGGAGATATCAGCACAAAAATGTTTGATAATAGGAATCCACCGAAAGAAACAACTCTCTGTCTTTGACTCACCACAAAGGAAGGAAGGGCCATCCATATTCTGGAATCCCTTTTCCAGCAGAACAAGTAATATTTGGGAGCTTATGTTAGACAGTGTTACTTCACTTGTACAAATTACTCCACACTAGTCCCTTTGGCTGAATACTGCTGCTAAAAAATGTCTTGGAAGCATGAAATATGATTGTATTGGCTTTTCTCTGTGGCCAATGCTATATAATACAATTCCTCAGGAGCTTAAATGGAATACATACTTCACTTTGGCCATCCTATAGTTCTTATATACCTTAAGCATAGGTTAGGGAAGATTTTTTTCTTTTCCTTTTGGTCAGTTGTGGGGATTGAAATCAGGGCCTCGTGCTGTCACTGAGCCTCTTTGTACTCAAGGCTAGTACTCTATCACTTGAGCTACGATGCCACTTCTGGTTTTTGAGTGTGGTTCATTGGAGATGATAGTCTGATGGAGACTTTTCTGCCTGGGTCGGTTTCAAACCACGATCCTCAGATCTCAGCCTGCTGAGTATCTAGGATTACAGGCATGAGCCATTGACACCCAGCCATATGTCAGGGAAGATATTTTTAAAGTCACATAATTAATCTCAAGCTTTCACTTATCCTACTGTATCTTCATGTGGATGAAGTATCTGCAGCTTCAGACTGTTCTTCTGTGAATTACCACTTATCCATTCATGCAAGGCACCATACAAAACAGAATAGTTGCTTTAAATTCAAAGTTAGTGTACAAGTCCAAAATGATGCATTTGGCTCATTCACTGCATGATTTAACTGATGGAGTTACTGAGTTGCTGTTCAATGCTACCACCCTATGTTGCCCCTCCTTCTTCACATTCTACATACTCAGACACATTTGGGTTTGTATCCACAGGGTGAAATCAGAGGCATTGTGTTTAGTCCCCAGCTCTGCCTCATTCTTAGTTTTGTGATCATAGGCAAGTTCCTTCTGTTCTTTGCATTTTCCAGCTATAAAGCAGTGGACTGTCTGTTCTCATTGATGTTATGGAATTCTCTCATAAAGGTTACGAGGACTAAATGAGAGAACATGATACAGAAACTTAGGTATCAGAATTACCACCAAAGCAATATTGAAGATTATTATGAAATATTGGAAGAAAATCCCAGTGTTATTCTACAGTGCTTCCTTCTCTCATATAAAATTTCCAATCTCCTTCAGTTTTTCTTTTACTGAAGTTATGTCATAAGCCAGACCAACAGGATAAATGTGTGAATCAGGCTGGGTGGGCAGTAGTAGGAAACATTATGTGTCCTATGAGAGAGAGGGCTGCCAGAAACCCACTGACTGCGGCCAGGTAGCATATTCAGTGGGTCTCTTCATCTAGCTTTCCAAATGAAGGAAGCAATTGAGATTTATATGCAAAAATCTCCCAATTTTTAAATATAGGCAATTAATTCATTTTTAACACTGGCCAGGAAGCTTCTAATTTACTAAATCTGAATATATTCTGTGAGCCTCCATGCAGAAATTAATTCAAAAGAAGTACTCTATGTTTTTGGAAATCAGTTTATCAAAACTATGAACATAAGAAGTTTTAGGGAAATAAAATTTAGTAGTAAAAGTGAAAATATGTACACTTGACTGACATGAGTTTTCTGAAATATATCAGAATGTGAAAGCGTATACACATTAATTACAGAGCACTTGCCTTATTTACTGAACAATATCACAGAATCAAATAGTTGGCAAACACAGGACTTCACTGAGGACAAAGTTTCAGTATGACAACCACAGAAAGACTCTCATTGCAGAAAGCCTAGAGATCTTGAGCTCCCTGGTCTCCCATCGTGGGTCCTGGGGAAGCACAGTGTCTTCAGGTGATCACCATCTGCTCGAGATATAAAGATGGGCTGTACCAGAAAGTTCAAAATCCCTTCATGGGATCTCTTACAGTGAGCTTGTCAGACAGGCACATTGCAGCTTCATGACCACATTTCATTTGTCAAGCATCCAAATGCCACAAAAGCCAGGTACAGGTTACCCAACTGCTCACAACAGTGAAGGGCATCATAGACTAATGGCTAAAAAGTATTATCTACCTTCAATCAAAATCGATAGCTTTGGCTAATGGAGATTGCCCTTAAGGAGATGTATATTCAATGTAGCAGAAATGAACACATGTAATAAATCCACACTGCAGGGTCAACTTTCTTTAAATTATCTAAGAAAGAAAAGCCATTTTTTTCATATATTTTTACTGTAATTAATAGAAGGGTTACATTATATTCACCAGATAGAAGGTGCATTAATTCACATACATTGATACCCTTTCTCATGTCTTGGTCCCCATTTCCCCCCCCTCACTACCACCCCTCATCTTGATTTCCCCCCTTCCCTGTATGACTTCAAATAACCAAATACACATATATACAATATATCAGATAACCAGGTGAAATACTGTAACAATATGAGGTAACCAAGGGACAGCAAAAGAGATGAGAGATAACATAGTACATTAAGGACAACAATGACTCATTACATGGCTTTTTTTTCTATATCCTAGAGGTCCTTTCATTTAGTGTTATCCTATATGGCCTTATGTATCTAGGTTTTGTTCTATTATAAATCTCTGCTAGGAGAGGACAAGGTTTCTACTGATTATGACAAGTGAGGGAGACTATTGGGCCTATGTTCTTTTGAGTCTGGCTTATTTCCTTTAATATGATTTGTTCAAACTCTTTCCATTTCCTTACAAATGGGGCAATGTTGTTCTTTCTGATAGAATCATAGAATTCCATTGTGTATAAATACCACATCTTGTTCATCCACTCATTAACGGAAGGGTATCTGGGTTAGTTCCATATCT
Organism: Megascapheus bottae; assembly: GCF_031878675.1. NCBI lineage: Eukaryota > Metazoa > Chordata > Mammalia > Rodentia > Geomyidae > Megascapheus > Megascapheus bottae. The sequence goes on from NC_143513.1 coordinate 44,340,394, forward strand.
TTGTTATGGTAAATAGTACTGCAATGAACATCTCTGTGCTAGTGAATTTAGTATGTCCAGAAAAGCCATTTTTATTGGATTTTTTTCTTCTTGACAAGGAAGATTGCCTCCATTATAACTAACAGACTTGAGGTTCTCCTAAGCTGGATTAAACACTAGAATTCTTCTTGGTTATGAAGAGAGAATCCTGACTTCCCTTTCTGTTGGAGCATTTACTGTAAAAGACTTGGCATGATCAGATCTTTCTCTGCCCCTTTGAGCTGGAAATATTTTCCCAGTATCTTGTTAGGTTTACAACAGAGGAATGTCTTTTTCTAGGATCAGGAAACTATCCCATAGAAATAGTACTGTCAGGAAAGGTAAAGCCATCTCTAATCTCTGTAACAAGGTAGAAGGCTAGCTTCCGAGGATTTCAGGTAACAAATGCAAAGGCCTTTATGAACTGATCTTCCAAACTAAAGTCCTTCAGGACTTTTTTTTCTTCTATCATCTCAATGCTAAAAACCTCTTCCACCTTTTATCTTAGCAGAATCTTTACCCTTGTTGCAATAGTCTTGACTGGTACTAACAACCTTCAATGAAGTAATTTTCATCAGATTAATTCCATCTGGTACTATTATGTCTCTTTCAGGCATGGCAATTTCATTAAATAATAAAGCGAATTTACCCATAAACACAAAAGCTTAAGTGCATGATTTGTAAAATTAAATTTTGAAAACTAGAATTAAACATGTTTTCTATACCCTGTACTTCTGAAAATGACTGATTCTTAATAGGGGCCTGTTTTTCTATGTATCTTGATTTCGCCACAATCTTTAAAATAAAAACATTTTTAATAATCACTTTTTCTGATACAAAGTAGTTGATATCAGCAAGGTTAAGTTTCTTGTTAAGTTCTTTTAGCTTATGCAAAGTCTAAATAAGGTTATCTTCTTGTTTTCTTAGTTTACACTGTTTCCTTACAGTATAATATTTGTGAAATGATTTTGAGTTGATTATAATATGAATGATACCATTTCTGGAAAATAGCTTGACAGAATGTAAATTTTTATAATCTGTATTGTTTCTCCATATTAATACTATTGCCAATAATCAGAATCAGTTAGGACTCCCCAAGTTGAAGAATATTCTCGTATCACAAGGGATTAGTTCATAGACATTAAAAAAAGAACACTATACTGAATTAATTTTTTTTTGCTAGTTGTGGGGCTTGAACTCAGGGCCTGAGCACGGTCCTTGGACTTTTCTCAAGGCTAGAGCCCTACCATTTGAACCACAGCACTTCTTCCAGCTTTTTTTTCTATGTATGTGGTACTAAGGAATTGAACCCAGGCCTTCATGCATGCTAGACAAGCACTCTACCACTAGGCCAAACTCCCAGAATAATGAATTAATTTTTATTGTAAAGATGATGTCAGAGAGGTTAGCATTACATGAGTCAGGTATTGAGTATGTTTCTTTTAACTCACTTTCTCCCAGGTTTACCCTACTGACACCGCTCCCCCTCAAATTATATAGTTCATTTTCAACATAGTGTATAGTGAGTATAACTGTTGAATTAGATCACCCTTTGTCTGAACATTTCTGAATCCTCTTCCCATCCCCAAATCAGATCACCTTACATACAAGGCAAAAGATAAAGAAATCAAAAAAGGCTATTCTCAAGTGACTTCTTGGTATTACAGAACCAGTGTCATTAATTATGACATAACAATTTACTTGAAGCACAGCAATATCATGGTGCTAATCTTTCCTCCATTAAATTCTAAAATATCCTTGAATTGGCCTTTTTTTGTCACTCATGGGGCTTGAATTCAGGGCCTGGGCACTGACCCCGAGCTTTACCACTCTACCCCTTTGAGCCACAGCTCTACTTTCTGTTTTTTTTTTTTTTTCCTAGTAGTTAGCTTTAAACCACAGTCTTCATATCTCAGACTCCTGACTACATAGGATTACAAGTGTGAGCCAATGGCCCCTGGCTGAATTGATCTTCTTATAAATAAGTATGTAACCACCTACACTCTGCAAATTCCAAAAAAATTTCCTATTACTGAATTTCATTGAATATAGGTAAATATGTCTTGTATAGATATGTGTATTTCTCTTTTTTCTTTCTTTTTTTTTTTTTTGGTGCCATTCATGAGCTTGAGCTCAGAGCCTGAGCACTGTCCTTGGACTTTCTCAAGGCTAGAGCTCTACCACTTGAGCCTCAGCACCACTTCCGGCTTTTTTCTATGTATGTGGTGCCGAGGAATCGAACCTGGGTCTTTGTGCATGCTAGGCAAGCACTCTACCACTAGGCCAAACTCCCGGCCCCAAGGGTATCAATGTATGTGAATTAATGCACCTTCTATCTGGCAAATATCATGTAACCCTTTTACTAATTACAATAAAAAAAATTAAAAAAAAATAAAAAAGATATGTGTATTTCTCCTATAATTATACAAATAATATATTTTTCTGGAGTTTAGCCTTGTGGTAGAGTGAGGTGAGACTGATTTTAACAAATACAAGAGAATTTCATAGGAAAGATAAGACTTCTGTATATAATTCAATACTTTTCCCTCAAGGAGAAAATATAAATGAAAATTAAAATTTAAGGTAAAAACCATTTAAATTAACTTATTCGTTAGACATATGTCAGGCCATCAAATAATTCCAGAAATTTGATCTCATTTAGAAGATATAATGACCTTACTCTAAAAATCATATGAAAATGAAACTCAATAAAAATTGAAGTATACTCATATCTACCTAACTTAATGACAAAAATTAGGCTTAGCTATAAAGTTCTCCGAATTTGATTTAAAGTGTAGATAGCTGTAGAGGAAAATGGAGGTGTTATAAAATACCTCCTAATATCAAAGAGGGAGACACTTAAATTTAGAGACTATATGAAAGCAAAGGAAATCCATCCTTTAATTATACCCTCCTCAAAAGAAAATTAATCAAATGATCAGAGCACATGAAAAAGTTAGATCTTTAAATGTAAAAATATAGAATTAACACATGAAGCCACAGGATTTGCACAGCAATAATTTGTGTAAAACCGATATGCAATGGTGATCAACTAATAGCTATGAAGAACTCTTTGAAAAGTAAAATCCATCTGTCATTTATTTATTATTTATTATCATCAGATGATAATATCCCCTAAAATGTAAATTGCAATTAGATTATAAATGTTAACTGTCATTCAAGTTGAGACTAGACAGGCAGAGTTTTCCAAAGAAACCACAGCATGGCATGCTGTGATAGAATGGAAACATGCCCAGGAGACAAGCTCTCTTTGGTTTAAGCTTAAGACTTATAACTCCCTACATCATCCCTGCTTTCCAGCTTGTTGATGAGTATAAGAAGATAAGTGAGTAAACATCACTTATCATCTTAAATCCCACTACTCTAAAATGTAGAATAAATATATTCTTCCATGATATGACCAGAGTAATACTGGTTTAATACTTCTTGCCTCTGATGTTCATGTTACTTTTTCAATATACCTTGAAGGAAGACTTCATGTATCAAGCAGGAGCCCATAATAATTTCCTTTTCTTAAAAAAAAAAGTGTCTCTACTAAACATAGAGCTCCCATATAACCCAGTAATCCCATTTCTTGGCATTTACCCAAATGTCCAGAAGCAAGGACATACTAAAGCCACTAGTACAATGATGTTCATTGCAGCATTATTTACCCTAGCTAAGATATGGAACCAACCCAGGTGCCCCTCAGTAGATGAATGGATCAAGAAGATGTGGTATTTATACACAATGGAATTCTATGCTGCCATTAGAAAGAATGACCTCCCCATTTGTAAGAAAGTGGAAAGACTTGGGAAAAAATTCTATTAAGTGAAGTAAGTCAGACCCAAAGGAACATAGGCTCATTTGTCATAATCAGTACAAACTTAAGACTCACCTAGCAGAGGATTATAATAGCTCAAAATGTATGTATATAAGGTCATATAGGATAAGACTAAATAAAATGAACTCTAGGGTATGGAAACAAGAGGTGTATCTTGTGTGATTGTTGCTCTTAATGTAGTATTTCTCTTCTCTTTTTTTTTTGCCCTTATGGTTAATCTCATGTTGTTACTGTATCTGACTTTGTTACTAGGTATATTGTATATATGTTTATTTGTTTATTCGAAACAGGGAAGGAAAGGGGGAAAACAAGTTGATTGGGAGGGGGTGAGAAAAGGGAAAGAGGGACAAAAACATGAGAAGGGGTATCAATTTTCACGAAGTAATGTACTTACTACTTGACAAATGTAACCGTAACCCCTCTGTACATTATCCCAACAATAAAATAAAGAAAGAAAGAAAGAAAGAAAGAAAGAAAGTGTCTCTAAATTTTATGAGGGAAGGGTTAATTTAAAAACCTTCTCCTCAGTGGATTTACTTGCAGTGGTATTCTCAGAAGTACAAAGTCCACACACATTGATATGTTATCTTAAACTATAATGCACGTATTAGAATAGTCTCTAATATAAACTTTGTAACAAGTAGTTTTGCTGCTATTAAATTTTTTAGAAAGTCTTATGTCTTTTTTGGGGGTGCATCTTATAGAAACTTATTAAAATTGTGAAAGAAAAAAATTGTCTGTTGGCATGAACCCTGCTTAAGATAGCATCTCTGAAAAGAAATAGAACCTGAATAGGTAAGTATCAATGAGGAATGGAAGAGAGTAGGAAAGGCAAAATGAGAAACATACAATTGTTCATTGTATAATGCAAACAGGAACAGAAAGAACTCATCCATGGTCCAGAAGTATGGCCTAGTGGAAAGTGCTTGCTTAGCATGCACAAAACCCTGGGTTTGATTCCTTGATACTAGATACAAAGCAAAAGGCCAGAAGTGGTGCTGTGGCTCAAATGGTAGAGCACTAGCCTTGAGAAAGTCTGAGTACAGTGCTCAGGTCCTGAGTTCAAGCCCCAGGACTAGAATAAAAAAAAAGAAAAAAAAACTCATCAGTAAAAGTTCTTGTGAGTTTGTATGCATTGAGAGAAATTCTCAAGTTCCAAAGATTTCTGAGATGGGAGTAGTAAGAAAGGCAGAAATATTATACAATTACTGTTATAGTCAGCATTATTTTTCTAAAAACCAAGATTCCAGAATGCATTCCCATCCTGTTAATAGGTGTCCTATTATTTCTTTTTGCTTATTTGATTTATCCATGTAATTTGAAAAACATTTGATATTCATTTACCTTACACAATTTCATTTTTCTCACTATAAATTTTCTTATTTTAAAATGTTAATGCTTATTCAAGAATACATGAATTATTATTTAATACATGTAGTTTCTTTACTTTTTTCATAAAAAGGAAGAAAGACCAGAAACAATATTCTAAATTTTTCTTTTAACAAATGATATAATAGTGCACTTTATATGGCTATAACTAAATATTTGAGACTGAATAACATATAAGAGTGTTATATGATTTTCTTGCTACATTATAGCATGGTAGAGAATATACCATTATGAGGCAGTGCAAACATATTAGAGAGAGCTCACTTTATGCTCATTTTTATAGAACAAGTGAATCCTATAGTAATTCATTAGTTCACTAGTCAATCTATTAATCTGTGTTTATCGAATCCTAATGATAGGTCTGTAATTACTACTAGCATATGAATTCAAGAATTAAATTTCCTGCAAGTATTTAGGTTCTTTTTTAATGATCCTCTTTTTATATTGTTATATATTATTTGGTACATGTGGCATTAATATATGGAAAAGGATAAATGAATTTTTGTTGTAGTATTTTCAGAAAAATAGATGGAATTAGAAATATTATGCTAAGTGAAATAAACTAAGATTTAAGAAAACAATATAGTATGTTTTGTTGCATAGGCAGCATCTGGACCTTAAAAGTTTGTGTGTGTGTGTGTGTGTGTGTGACATGAATGCATAGGGGATTGTTTGGAGGCAACCAGCCAGACATCAGAGGAGAAGGATAATGAGAAGTGGTTAACATAATCAAAGTGGGTTTTATATATGTATAAGGACCATGAAGACCATTTGTCAGCCTCAACAGCTGCACATAAGATCATATAAACATATTTATTGAGAAATACACCAAGAAATGGAGGCAAGAGGGCTTTTTTCCCCCTTGTTGCTGTTGTTTTCTGTAACTGTGTTCTTATTTATAATTTTATCTGTTTTGGGAGGGTGAGCAGAGAGTACAGAAATGGTGGGACAGAGTGAACAAATGTGGCAATGATACTTACTAGATATTATATTGAAAGTGAGCTACACAATGTGTGAGGAGGGAAGACAAGAGGGAAACACTAGGGGAAAGTGAGGGAAGAGATGATACTATTCAAGAAGAAATATACTCATTACCTGACTGTAGCCCTTCTGTCCATCACCTTAACAATAATAGAAAAGTATCAAAATTCATAGACTACTGTACCTGATGCTGTATCAGTAATTTATGTTTTCATCCTTACTATTAAAAAAGAACCAAAAATTGCAATAAAGATTACAAAATGTGAAGATGTTCCATAAAAAAACAATTACTTCATCTTCTTAATTCTGTCTCTGTTTCCTCTCTTCGTTCAGTCACTTTTAGTACAAATTATTATAAGAAGGAATTGTGGTAAGGAAGACAATGGCCAGGAGGAATAGCATATGTGATTTGCTGTTAATATGATATGCTACTATAGTACACTGTTATTATAATTATTATAACTACATAAGTTAATATGTACTAATGATATTATTTGAAAATATTGAAGAGATCTCTAAGAAAGTTGTTACATGTCATTTAATAGCCACTATCCACATTAAAATGCTATCCTTCAGTGCGAGACTTTTACTTCAAACCCTGTTAATAGTGTTCTATTATATTCTAAACAGTGACACAGAGGGAACAGCAAAGTCTAGTGATGCAAAGATAATGTGAGACAATAAAAAATTTTATGTAAGATCTATTCATGTCATAAGAGCTTGAAAGAAATTGTTTCTTTAAATTAAGGCTACTACTTGAAGGGAAGTTAAGAAAATATTCTCTATCCTTGCTAAGTCTTGCTTACGTATATATTGCATATATGCTTATTTGGTTATTTGAAATAGGATAGGGAAGGGGGGAAAGAAGATGAGGGGCAGGGGTGGGGGGAGGGAAAGGGGACCAAGACATGAGAAAGGGTATCAATGTTTGCAAAGTAATGCACCTTCTACCTGGTGAATATAATATAACCTTTCTATTAATTACAATAAAAATATATGAAAAAATTAAGCAAGACAATTTAATAAACTAAAATTCATGTTGGAAATAGAAGATGTACATTCACATTACAGAAAGAATACATGAGTGACAAGAAAAACTTGAGAAACAGGTCGAGAATTTGCATAGTAAATTATGAAAGACAGAGCAAAATATTTTAAACATGAAATAACAATATTCAATAATAGAAGGTGCAACAATGAAAGAATAGTAAGAAAGTTGAAAGAACAGAACTGCAACATAAGAAAGAAGAGAAAACATAATCTGATCGGGGTAGTCAGGATGAAGAGGATAGGATGCGGCTGCACATCTCTGGATGACACAAATTATACGCGTTTTACTTTCTGGTGGCACAGAATACCTAAATGATGTAGATCATGACAGTGAGAGTGCTTTATGGAAATGAAGCAGCGGAGATGACAAGAAATAAAGAGTATTGCTTACTGTATGAAAGACAACTGAATGATCCCAAGAACGGAATCATAGGGATATGGATATGGATGTAGACTAGAAAGGTAAGGAGAAAATGCAGGGTTTTGTTTTGATTTGCTTTTTAGTTTTTGTTTTGTTTTGGTTTTTTGTTTTGTTTTTTTTTCCAGTCCTGGGCTTGAGCTCAGCGTCTGAGTACCGTCCTTGGACTTTCTTAAGACTAGAGCTCTACCACTTGAGCCTCAGCACCATTTCTGGCGTTTTCTATGTATGTGGTACTGAGAGGAATCAAACCCGGTCTTTATGCATGCTAAGCAAGCACTCTACCACTAGGCCAAACTCACGGCCCCTGCTTTTGTTTTGTTTTCGTTTCAGCAGTATTGGAAAATGAAGTCAGAGTCTTGTGCTTTCTATGCAAGTCTTCTACCACTTAAGTCACACCCCTGGAGTATGTTTATACTTCATATTAATAAGATTAGAGATGAAACCTATCAAAGATTTACAATAGAGATTAGAGGAGATCGTGTAATGGAAACTTTAAGAACTAAGCAGTGTGATATAACTCACGGTAAAGAAGTATTTTACAAGTTCTATATTCAAAGGCCAGTTTTTCCTCTCGTTGCCAAAAGTACACCAATAAAGTTTTATAATTACAGTAAAATTTACATTTTTTCCTTCAATTTTTTTCATATATTTTTATTGTAATTAATAGAAGGGTTACATTATATTTACCAGATCAAAGGTGCATTACTTCACCTACATTGATACCCTTTCTCATGTCTTGGGTTGCTGACCATATCCATTTAAAAACTATCCATAGGGCTAGGAGTTTGGCCTAGTGGTAGAGTGCTTGCCTAGCATGCACAAAGACCTAGGTTTGATTCCTCAGTATCATCTACATAGAAAAAAGCCAGAAGTAGTGCTGAGGCTCAAGTGGTAGAGCTCTAGCCTTGAGAAAGTCCAAGGACAGTGTACAAGCCCTGAGTTTAAGCCCAGGATGGCAATAAATAAATAATAAATTAATTAAAACTATCCATGGCAGATAAAAGTGAGCATGCATGCAGTGATGGTTCATGCTTGTAATCCCAGGCAATGATAAGAAATGACTTTGGTTAGAGTACATCCCTCATTTAAAAAGAAAAGAAAGTAAGTTCAGAAGATCTTATCTCAAACATTACAGGTAGGATGGCAGTGTGTATCATAGGAGGCATCAAATGGGATCACTGCAGTCCAAGCCTCCCCAAGCGAAACTGCAGAACCTAGGGGGTGCCCGTGGCTCTTACCTGTAATCCTACCTGCTCAGGAAGGTGAGATCTGAGAGCCACAGAAGGCAGACCAAGCAAGAAAATCTGTGAGACTTTCATTGTCAATTATCCACCAAAAAGCCAGAGATGGTGGTGTGACTCAAGTGGTACAGTGCTTGCCTTGAACAAAAGAGCTTAGGTCAAAGGCCTGGGCCCTGAGTTCAAGCTTTAGGACTGGTGTGTATACTTGCACATAAACATGTGTTTTCACACATGCACACACACACACACACACACACACACACACACACACACACACACACACAGACTATTAAACCCTATTTGAAAAAAAATAACCAAAGCAAAATTAACTAAAGCAAGAATGTACTGGAGGCCCAGCTCAAATAACCTGCTTAGCAAACCATTCAGGCTCCAATACCACACACAAATTGTTTTCTCAGATTCAACACATATTTCACAGAATGTTTAGTGAAATTCTTTACTAGTGTTTTTGCAAATGGAGCAAAAAGCCCCAGTGATGTAAATCATCCTAGGGGACTACAATTCTATGTCCTGCAAATGTGTAAAACAAAATCTACCTATGTATTCCTCAAGATAGTTAAGAGGCAGTAATGTGGGGAGTAATGTAAGTGAATGCAGTAATTATGGATGATTTAGGTTTACCATGTACAGAAGGATAACTACACAGCCTGGAAGGCTCAGTATACAGCACCTGTCCTATGCAGTTTTTCCCTCTATCCCTGATTTCCCAGTACAAAGACACATTCCCAGTCCTTTCTGCCCCCCAGCACCTATGCCAGGCTCTACACATACTGTCAAATTATATGGAACCTATTTGTTTATTATTTACTTCTCCTCCCATCAGTAGACCATGGTTTACCAACCCTACTTTGTTTTATCCATCTGAATTTTCCATCCTTAACATGGTATCTTGGACTCATATGTGCACTGGACAGAACTCTATTGTGGATTCTATGCAGTCACGTTAACAAATTGAGCAAGGTAACCCTGCCTTAGACAAAAACTTGCTCATATTTAGCAGAGACAATGCACACCCGAATCGTCACTATCCAGCCATAGTTGATGCAGCCATGACTGTGTAAAACAGAGACTGCATAATTAACTGCCTTAGGTTGCATTTCTGAGGAAGTAGCTGAAGTTGTTCAGGAAACATTAGGAGTAACTCTGCCGGTGAAGTGCTAGATGGCTAACAAATACAAAATTGAATAGGAAGAACATTTTCCTCTCTCTAAAGATTTATGGTGGTGAATTACCAGTTTGAACTAGAAGGAAACAGGTGGTCCATAAAGGTACTGAGGCTGGTACCCAGTTTCCTAAACTAGTGAAATACTGAATTCAAATGTTCAGCAAGAGCTGCCTCAGGCTACCCTACGTTTGTTCCTTATATTAACCTCTCTCAGTACTGCCAGAGCCTCCCTTTCCTCTTCCTCAGATTTCCCATGTGATAGCAAATGAAGGGCCAGTAAGCATAAGTACCACGTGTCTCACAGGTAGTCCCAAGGAAGAAGAGTGACAAAACTTGAAATAACAGTACTTGGCAAACTGCATGAAATGTCAGAGTGTGAAATTCAAGCTGTGGGAGGATACGAAACTGAAAACTTAAAAAGGGAAATGAAGACCCACTAAAAGATTTTAAACAGAGCTGCTTTGAGCAATAATAATTCAGCGGGGCGACAGTGGCTCATGCCTGTGATCCTAATTACTCATGAGTCTGAGATTGGAGTATCGAGATTAAAAGCCAGCCCAGGCAGGAGAGTCCATGAGACTCTTATCTCCAATTAATACCAAAAAGCCAGAAATGGAATGGTGGCTCAAGTGGTAGAGTGTTAGTTGAGGGATGGGGAAACAAAAGCTTAGGGGGACAGTAACCTGGCATTGACTTTGAATTCTGACCAACTTTAGTAGATAAGTGCTCACTGATGTTGGTTAAATGAGCTATCATGATTCTAATAAACTATTACTAACATACTTTTAATATGCATATATAAACATGCATATACATATGTATACATACACATGTGCATACACATGTGCTTGTTCTATCCCCGCCTATAATTGTAAAACAGTGTACACATTTATGAGATGGCTAAGCATTGTGTGGAGCTTGTCTGCTGATGAAACAAAAAAAATGGAAACCAGATGAACAGAGATAATTGATCCAGAGACTTAAATTTTCATCAGAACAAACCTCTAACCAATGAAAGAGAAAGAAAGAAAAAAGGCTTTACAAATACTATTGACTTATACAGGGAATTTGCCTTGTTTGTACAAATTACAGAATCTAATAAAGCTATTACACTCCCTTTTGCAACTGCTGCTTTCAGTTGTTCAGACATGGGCAGGGAGAAATCATTCTGGGGAATGAACTGGAGTGATTTTTTCCCCCCTACTTTACTTAGAATTTTTCACCACTTATTGAATACTAAAAAAATGGGTTTATTCATTGCAGATTAGGATAAAAAAGGGCCAATTTGAAAAGTCTGATTGTATGAAAGCATTAAAAGGATTGGTTCCTCATCACTGTAGTCTTTTACTTCCACAAAGGAGACTGTCTCCACAAATGGATACCTGGATACACGACAACGCAACATCCCAAACAGGACCTGAACCATCACTGTTTACAGTGGTCCTAACTGGAAGCCACTGCTTTATTGATCACATCAATTACAATATAATTCCTATCATTATAGGTGTGATATAGTTGGGTGTGTGTGTGTGCGTGTTCTAACGGCAAATGATAAATCATTTCCATTGAATATAATTTTCAAACCAAAAGCAGGTATCAAAATGAAAATCCAGTCAACAGGCTATATGCAGCAAATAATCTCAAGTTGACCCCTCTTCTGAGATAGAGGTAACTATTTTTTATATTCCAAAGGGTTTGCACAGATTTGGCAATAAACAATAGGATATTAAAATATAACACAGAACCATGGGCCACTTAATACTGTTTAATAATGAAAACCTTCTTTAAGAATGTAGACCACTTTCTGATGACACAAAGGCTTCTTGCAACAGTATTACACCTGTCATAGCCCTTCCAGTGCCAGCTCTCACTCTTCACTCTGAACCACTGGGGAGCGCTCTGGAGGAAGAAAAGATTCCAGCTTCTGCCAGCGCTTTGGTGGCCACAGGATATGCGTTGCTAGGGCATGGAGAAGTCCCAGAGAAACCTGAAACCATGGGAAACAAAACGAAAGTACAAAGAGAAATCAGGATCAGCAGCAAGCATGTACCTTGAAAACCATATTTCCCATTCTGTACAAAGAAAAACACTACTGATGTTAGTTAAAAATACAAAACCCTTACATGGTATCATTTTTTCCAGGGACTTTACATTTATAAAGTCTTTGAGAAAACTTGAGACGATGGAGGTTGAGATTTGTCAGAAGCTACGAAATGCTGGAGTGTGGTTTTTAGTACTGAGCAGACAACCTTGCTCTCTGTCTTCAATGACCTTAGTATATAGACCCAGGAAGCAGAAATCTAGCTACAGACTCAAAATTTCCCTCAGAGAACCTATATTTCAGGTAATATCTTTTATGAAGAAAACAACAACGACAAAAACCATGGAGCCTGAAAATGCATGCTTTGCCCTGCTTACTGTTTGATTCTGGGTATCCTGTCTCCATGGAGATGCAGGAATGATATGGCCCTAGTATTAGCAGAGACACATGGAAAACCAGGAGCAAGGGCAAGGTCTTGAGTGTGGGGCATGTCACATTGGGAAAATGGGCTCACTTCCTGGTCTTAAGATCTGACCTGCCTGTCACCTCCTTGAGAGGTTTGGCTGTGGTTTGTGATGTAAAATAATGCTACCTCGAACCCTGGGATTGGCCCCGCCACCCTCTTGGACAGCCCCTACCTCCCCCTGCCCTGCCCACCTCTATGCTGATAGACTCCTGCACCCTATTTTAGCCCTTGGTACTTTCCTAATAAACTAGTGTCTGCTGCGATGGATCTCCCTGGCATGTCTGTCTGTCCTCTGGTAAGGGAGGACTGAGTGTGGGCTGCCAGTCGGCCCTAACCTTTCTCAGTCTTCTCTTAGTTGGGGCATGTTCTCCTTGTACCTCTTGCGGGTCAGGAGGCAAGAAGCGCTAAAAACCCCGACACGAGTTCAAATCTCAACACTGCTAACGAAAACACCAAACAAAAATGTGTAGGAGGCAGAATCTCTTCCCCAAATATGTTCGTATTCTGATTTCAAGAATCTGTGAATACCTTGTATGTCGGAGCAAAGGGAAATTAAGGTTGCTAATCAGTTGACCTCTGGAAAATATGTTATCCCATCTGCCTTAGTTCATCACAAGGATCCTTAAATGTGAAATAAAATAGGTAGAATATGTTCTGACTTCCTAAGGAGCCATGCCAACCATGTTAATTGCCAGGAAATGTTCCCTGGAGTGAATGATCTGTCATAACACACTTCAGTTTTTATTTAGTTTTGTTCACTTCTGGGCTTTACTGAGCTAGATAACAGCTGGTCTCCATTTCCTCCACTGGAACCCTTCTTAGATTTTCTGATAGCTGCTACTCACTTTCACTGAAAGCCTTAGCTGCTTTTCCAAGTTGTTTTAATTTTTGATCATAAGAGTGATTTGCCAAATCTTTTAACTTAATGGAACTCTTATCAGTATACTTGCTTGCTTTGTTTTGAGCTTGGTTTAAACATAGTAATTCAATTCTGCTTTATTATGGTTCTTTGTGTCCAAATATCTACCAAAGTTACTACCCAGTTCTACTCTTATTTCCTTAAAAAAGTTAGTCTTACCAATTATGAATAGCAATACTAAAGATGGATGATATCAATACTGCTTAAAAGTGTGATAGAATATAAAATTCAGGATTAATATATATACAGTTTTATAAATTTATTAACATATACACAGAAATTTTTACATGTAAACAAACATCTGTAATGTATATTAATACAATAATTTTATTCTTTATTTTTATTTAAGTAGTTGTACAAAGTAGTTGTGTTTTAACAAAGTAGTTTATGAATAAAACCCCTTTTGACATTCTCACCCATCCCTCTCCTATCTACTCCTTCCCCCATTCTTCATAAATTTGTAAGATATACATTGTGTTCTTGACTGCATTCTTCCCTTCTTCTTTTCATTTGTCTAACCCTTAACCCTTTTCCTTTTATTCCATCCATTCCAAATACTGCTTTATTTTGACTTTTTTTTTTTTGTCAGTCATGGGGTTTGAACTCTGAGCCTGGGCATTATCCCTGAGCTCTTCAGCTCAAGGGTGCTGCTCTACCCTTTGAGCTACAGGGTCATTTCCTGATTTTGTCTTTCTAAGGAATTACGCTATTTGAGATCTCCCTTCAGTCTACCAAATTTCAGCTCATATATTTAATACAAATCACCTAATGTACTTATAAATTTATAAACTAAATCTACCTTCTGTATAAGGGAAAACATGCACCCTTTGTCCCTGGGCTTGACTTACTTCATTTATTTATTTATTTATTTATTTATTTATTTATTTATTTGCCAGTCCTGGGCTTGGGCTCAGGGCCTGAGCACTGTCCTTGGACTTTCTCAAGGCTAGCACTCTACCACTTGTGCCTCAGCACCACTTCTGGCTTTTTGCTATGTATGTGGTACCAAGGAATCGAACCCGGGTCTTCATGCATGCTAGGCAAGCACTCTACCACTAGGCCAAACTCCCAGCCCCCAACTTACTTCATTTAACATAATCTTGTCCAGGACTTTTAATTTCTTAACAAATAGTGCAACATCATCCTTTCTAATGGATGAGTGAAATTCTGTGTATACACATCATATTTTATTGATCCACTTATCAACTGAGGGGAATCTGAGATGATTCTAATACCTTGACAATGGTGAACAATGCTGTAGTAAACATGGTTGCTTGGCATTACTCTACCCTGGTTTGTAATCTTTTCAATGACCAGCAATGGAACTGCTCGATCTTAGGATAGTTCTGTGTTTAATTTTTTCAGAAACCTTCATATTGCTTTCCAGAGTTGCTGAGCAAGTATACATTCCCTCCAACAGTGGATTAGGATTCTCTTTTGGTCATATCCTCACCAATATCTACTTTTGTTTGTTTCCTTGATACTGGCCATCGTAACTGTGGTGAGGTGGAAGCTCAGTGTTATTTTGATTTGCATTCCCTTTACAGCCAGAGATGTTGAGCATTTATTCATTTGTCTATTAACCATTTTTTACTTCTTAGAAGTCTCTCTAACTCATTAGCCCATTCATTAATTTGGTAATTGAAGTTTCTTATAAAGGATACAAGTGGTGTGTTCTAATAAGTTTATTAATTTGTCCAGTTGCTATAGCTTAGGATTTTAATGTCTCCCAATGACTCATGAGTTAAAAGGTTCTTCAACCTGGGATATTTGAGTATTAGGAACATAGGCACCTCTTCCTTTCTCATTCTAGTTACAGAAAAAATATTTGCCATAAACTACTATTATGTCTGCCACACCACAGGCTCATAAGCAGCAGGACACAGTGAAAGCTCCAAAACTGAGGACTAGCCTTAACTTTTTTTTCCACAAACCAATTTCTTAAGTATTTGCTACAATAACATAATTCTGACTAATTTATCAACCATCTAACAGAGTAGTGGGACTTAATCTCCATTTCCCTAAATAAATGGTATTCTATGTTTCCGTCAATGGATTCACAATAATTTTCAATAAGGTATATACTGTGTGGGTGTGCATGTGTGTTCATGTGTTCCAGTCCTGGGGCTTGAACTCAGGACCTGGATGTGGTCCCTGAGCATCTTTGTTTTTTTGCTCAAAGTTAGTGTTCTACTACTCAAGTCACAGCTCCACTCCTAGTGGTTAAGTGGAAATAAAAGTCTCACTGACTTTTCTTCCCAGGCTGACTTTAAACAATACTGAGATCTCAGATTCCTGAGTAGCTAGAATTACAGATGTCAGCCACCAATGACCAAGCTATATACATTCACAGTGAATTTTAAGTAAGCCATTGTAAGCTTTAGTAGATCACGACATTTTGAGTATGTACTGAATAAGAAATCAGGTTCTTCCACATGTATTAATGAGACTCTTACCACAGCCCTGTTGTTCCTAGGGAGCTCTGAACACACAGACTGGAAAAACAATGATCTAGAATAGTTGTCACACTGGCTTAATTTGGAACTTCCTAAAAAACATTCACCCCATTGTTCACATCGTAAAATCACAAATGCAATTATCCTTATTTTCTAGATATATAGAGAGATTCTTTTTCCTTCTGGTATCTAACATGTCAATGTACATATTATCTGAATATCCATGTGCCCTACTTTAGCCATTACGGCTTTATGAAACACCAAAAATACTGGCTGTAAAGCGATCAGTGCTATCATTCAACCAGCTTGTTTTGTCTATGAAATGCCAAGGTACCACATGGACTAAATTTACACTGAATTACTTATTTCTGATTGAATTGGCTGTAGTAGGCTGTTATTTTGGCATGAGGCTGACATAGCCATCACCAGCCCAGCATTTCTTTTGGCTGCCAGGGGCACAGGTGTGTGCGGTGATGGTTCTCTCCATCCCTCTTCACAAGCCTACAGTCCTAAGAACATGCATCTACATCTTGACATCAAGATACCTTCTGTTGAGGGGAGGGTCTGCCAAGGATAGAGTAAGGGCAAGCAAATGTAAAAGAGCCTCCAGTGGAATAAAGGAGAAAATATAAAGAAAAAAGGAAACCATCAGTAGGTCCAAACCTTTTCCAGAAGATGAACTAGCAGTAGAACCAGAGAACATAAAGAAATAACATTAGACATGAAAGTAAGTATTGAACTTTTAAGTTTGTCTGATTAAAATGTTTTCTATATAGGAAAAAAAGCAAACATTTTATTTATACTATAAGCAAATAGAATTTTTTCTTTGATGAATCCATTTAGGGCTTAAGAGTATATGAGGAGGAAGAAAATTCCAAATATATATATATACATATATATACATATATATGCATATATATGCACTCATATGTGCACATATATCAGCAGTCAAAGTATACTAATTCTATAATACTAAATTGCCTATAATTATGTCTAAAGTTAAATCACACTGGAAAATATTCAAGCTTTAAAGAGATATTTTTTATAAAAAGCACCCATCTCCTGTGGATTAAAGAAATGTCCATTTCCCAGTCTAACAGCCAAACTTCTTCACAGTTACATCCTTCCAGTCTTTGTGATCCTCACATCCACTTTAGGAGAAACATACATAATTCTTTAGAAAAGAATATTAGGTGACATGAGGACTTCTGAAACCATTAACGATATGCCATGATGGACTGACAGCTAACAACCTCTACCAAGGAAGTAGGAGCCAACCTCAAAAGAATTTTGATAAGCTACAATATAAAATGTAAAAGTAACACATATACTTTAGTGTTTATTTTTGCTGCAAAAGGGTTCATTTTTAATGTGTCATAAAAGCAAAGAAAATTAGTTTGATTTCCTCCAGTGACAATCTTTTATCTACAAGGCAAAAAAGCAGTAAGTGGGAGGAAAGTAGCTTATCATAAATGATAGGCAGTCTCCTGGGGTTGAGTGACTGATCACCACTGTGAATGAAATCTTTCCACACTAAATTTGCTCAGTGTTAAGAGAAAGAATACTTCCCAGTGCTGTGTGATTATCGTATTCCATCTCTTTCTGGGTGGTAGTACCACAAGGGGATGACATCCTGGTAACCACAGTTGACACCAGAGTGGTAGATAGTAGGACAGAGAAAATAAGATCACTAGAAAGAAACCTGGGACCCCCTCCATGTGAAGGATGATGGCCTGAGAGGGATGCTGATGTTTTTCTCCTCCCTGCCTCTGCTCATCATTTCATATCAGTAATAATACTTAAAGCTAGTATCTCTTAAAGACATCATTTAGTGATTCACATAAAAAGAAGCTTTCTTTTAAATACTGGCAAAACCAGATAATAGTTTCAATAAATCAAACAAAATTAGGAATAAAGGCAGGCAAAATAAGCATAGATTGAAAAATGAGCAACTGTATTGATCAAAAGTATTACCAAAACCATGTTCTCTAAGAAGACCAAGAAACACTTTATTTAGATTTGAAATTTTTATCAAAGCTGCATTCTGGTACGGCACCCAAGTTGGTTTGTTTTTTGTTTTTGTTTTGCCACTGGGTTTGCACTCAGGGCATGGCACTGATCCTGAGTTTCTTTTGCTCAAGGCTAGCACTCTACTGCTTGAGTCACTTTTGGCTTTTTCTGGTTATGTGGTACTGAGGAATCGAACCCAGGGCTTCATGCATGCTAGGCAAGTACTCTACCACTAAGCCATATTCCCAGTCTTA
This sequence comes from Megascapheus bottae, assembly GCF_031878675.1. NCBI lineage: Eukaryota > Metazoa > Chordata > Mammalia > Rodentia > Geomyidae > Megascapheus > Megascapheus bottae. The sequence continues at coordinate 44,358,670 of NC_143513.1, forward strand.
TACCCAAGGTTTTTAAAGGGAACAATAATAATCTATTACGTAAGTCACTCATGCTTAGTTATGACTGACTCTGATTCAAAGATAAAACTGATAGGAACCAAACCTCTGATGTATGGGCAAATGACGTGAATTGTACAGAAGGCAATCAAGAAAAGAATTAAAACTATTTGGTGAAAAGCAACAACAGAAAGGCAGTTAGCAAAGGTAGTAAGAAGAGAGGATCTGGGAAAATTGAGAAGAAGAGTTAGAACAGGGAAAGGAGCAACAGGTAAATAAAATGGTGTGGGGGAGTCAGAATACAGACGTGTCTTTGTGGAGAAAACAGGATCCCCTATGAGCCTCCTGAGAGACACTAGCAGCCAGCGAAGTTCCAGGAACAGGTCTCTGCACAGGAAAATTCAATACTGACCTCCTTCTCCTCCATGAACTTCCAAGTGCTAGGCAACTGTGTCTTAGATGTATGTCGCTCAGAGAACAGGGACTTTCTCCCTGAGGTTTTATAGCAGGTCTACAGTTACTTACGGGCAATTCCAAAATCCAAAGCACTAAACAAAAACAACTTAACCCTCTGGTAGAAAAAAACCAACTTCAACTGATATGTTAGGAAACAATAGCTTTTACTTATCCCATCTACTATGCCATCTTAACATTTTGGCTCTGGAGACACTGCTATGTTTGAGTACAGGAACCATCCTGAACTCTGCTGGGAGTATTGCATTAAAGATGGGACTCACACAGAGGCTGATACCACATTGCCAACACCTAAAAGAACTATACCTGTCCCCCACGGCTTTATGTATACCATCAATACTTTTAAACATATGCAACAGTAAATATTTTCCAAATTGTATGAATATAATCAGTTAGGGGTTTAATCCTCTGCTACATGCTGGAAATATACAAAAGATAATCAATGGGATCTGTGTTCTATAGTACCTTGGTATCTGGCAAGAAAGGTATTTAAGCCAAGTATTGAAATGCAACCTGGCCTGGCATACCTTCAAGAAGGAACCAGATACCCTAAGAGTCAAGGTTGTGGCTAATTCTTAGTGTGGTTCCATGGACCAAAGTCATCGAAGCTGGCTCTGAAGAGTGCTGGAGATTTTCTTCTCCTGACAGTAAATCTTCACCCAAGAATGACATCCCTACCAGATTCTTACCTAGAATATTATTTTCTGAACTCTCTGCCCAATTTTAAAGTTGAGTTAATGTGTTAGGTTGAGGCAATGTCATTGAAAAGCAGGGCCATATGTTTTAGAAAAGATCCAAAATGATACTCTTTTTCAAAGGCCTCATTCTAGGACAAGTGTTTTCCTTCATTACAAACTATTCTAACTTTAATCATTTCAAAGCAATTTTCCTGTTCAAGATTTAGCTTTAATCAGAATGCGTTTTCAGGTCACTTCATGGCCTCTTCATGATGATTCTCTCTAGATAACTACAGAATCATGCATAATCATTCTAGTCCACTCCCCCCTACCAAGACACCCCCTGCAAGTAGTTAGTTGAACACTTTATGCAAAAAAAATTGATACAAAACAGGCCTCTAGGGGTATCTTCAGCTAATTTTCATGAATTAATTTCCCAGGATTAATGTTTATGCACCAGCCTTTTACCACATAATCAAATCACTGGAGTTGAAGTGGTCCAACTTCTTATCTTACAGCTTGATTAAGCAGGTGATGAAATACTTGAATATGATTTGGATAGTTAGAGTCTTGCAACATTCACAATAATCCACAGTAGAGGGAATGACATAGCTGATGTTTCATTGTTTACTTGTGTTCCCTCTAGTAGCTGATGTCCCACATGCCATTTTTATGTAGGAAATAAAACTTCCCATAAACACATAGGAGAGAGATATAAAATCTTTTATTGTTGTTGACATAGTCTTAAACCATATTTAGACCATTGGGCACGCAGCCACTGAGAGAAACTCAACTGCCATTGGTATAAAGGGCTTGAGTGACAAAACATCTGGAATTCATCACCAGCCCTGCTGCTATGCTGGGAGTAGCCATTTTTGTTGTTGTTTGTCTGAGGACCCCCTGTTTGTTTTAAGTAGCCATCTGACATCCAGTCTCTACCTAATCATGGGCACTCACTTCTCTTCCTTCTTTGAGCCCTCACTTTCATAGTGAAAGTGAGGAAGGTTACAAAATAAATAACCAAAAACAACAGCAGATGAGTAAAAGTGACAACTACAAAGCCCAAGATAGTTTCTGTAAATAGGGCCATATCTAATACTTAGCTTAGAGCCAAGTGGAGAGGAAAACATGCTAACTTATACAGTTCTGTAAGCAGGAAACATACTTCTTCTTAAAAGGGAAGCTAAGTTTTTCTACAAAATATGTTGGACATAATGTCTAGCATAGGATATTCTATAGATCACCACAGACAACATCTACAGTCACATTATACCTACTGTTCCTTCACAAAGGCAGAAACAGAATTTGGGCTGCTGATTCATTGATGAATGTTGTTCTGCAAGAGATTAAGTTAATATAGTCTGACATATAATTTCCTGGAAATCTAGCTTAGTCTAATAATAATAACTTAAAATTACCAGGAGACTTAGGTAAAAAGGATGCTCTTTAATTGGTTGCTTCTAAATATTTCTGTCCTGATACATGATCTGCTGTGAGTTGTTGGTGGCTGGAGATAATTCTTGATCTCAAACTATCACTGCCCATCTGTAAGTGTAGGTTCACTTACAGTCATAGTGAGCTGCTCCACTCTGCCTTTCTCCTTACGCAGGAAAAATACCTTAAGTGGTCAGAGCTACACCTACCAAATTCCAGAGAATTGGGTTAGGACACAAAAAAATAGAGTAAATCAAGAAGTAACTAAAAGAGTGGTTTAATCTTCAGAAACACTAGTTTCACCAGAAGAAACAAGGGTATACAGTGAAACAGGAGACACTTCATTAAGATCATGACAGGCACAGGTTGGCACACACTTAAAAATGAATGCATGTCCGGACAAGTCTTTATGAGTCAGTGCATTCTTTCACAGCCCACTCTTCACACAGTATGGTCTGCTTGATCCTTCTTTGCCACTCAGAAGCTAGGGAAACCTGCGTTTAGCCAGTTGATACTCACATCTAAGACTATGAATGTGGAGAAAGTGATGCAATGACAGATTTAGAGAGATGCAGTGCATCAAGATTTATTGGGAATGACACCAATTCCTCTCCTGAACACAATCCTCCTATGGAAAGCCTGGTTTTCATTCCATCCATTTTGTAAGCTACCTAATATTCTTCCTTTTCTGCTTCATAGACAGGAAAATTCTTTTTAATAACAATGAGTTTGTAAAATCACCTGATGGGCTCACTACTATAAAAATACGAGTGAATCAATAAGGATTCTCTTCCTAATTTCTCTATAGACAGGAGAAATTAGATTTTATTCCCTGTTCCACAGGTGAGAAAACAGGCTCAGCATTGTTAGTCACAGTCACCCAGGTTGTTGGAAATGGGATTCAAATCCTACTACCGGCTCTCAGTCCAAAACCTTGTGTACTATACTTGCCAGTGAAATGAGATGTAGAGCTCTGGAAATTGAGGTGTTTGGCAGGGGCCCTGCATCAATGCTTTCCAACCTTGCTTTTACTCTAGGGAATGGTGAGGCCTTTTATTTTCTACAGAAAAAGCAAACATTGCACATTAAGGTTTGTCCACAGCCATGCTACTCTGCTTGGGAGCAGTTCCTGACACATAGCAGGAGAGCATGTTACAAGCCACTGGGCTGTAAGGAACATTTTCTGGCTGTGACAAGAAGGCTGGTATTTATTATGGCAGGGTGGCTGTAACAGTGCGCATAAAAGACTGGGACGTAAAGAGAGGTAGTAAAGTCAAAAGTACACTTACTTTACTCAACACAAGAGATGTGCAAAGGCCTCCCATGCACAAAACATAGGACAAGGTGTCTGAAAACCAGTAAGATATATGACAGGTTGAAGGAGTTTCAGGCTCTATAAAAGGTGTTTGGCAGAAGGGGAAAGGTGGAAGCTGCAAGAAATGAGAGTAATCTGTTGAGTACCATAAGCCACAGAGAAATTATGAAGACAGAACTGGAAAAGCCACCTTTGCCCACAGCCTATGAAAAGGCAAAAGAATATCAGGAAGTTTTTCACAAGGTTGTTGCCAAAAGATTTGACAGAGCACAGGAGAAGAAAGCAAGAATACTTTATGAACATAATCTGGGTGCCTTAAGATACGTGTAGCCTTTATAGATGACCTCTATATTACTCTTAGTTCTCAGTTTCTATCCTCCTGGAAAATGCCTATCTTGTGTACACCACTGTGCATTTACCCATACTGCCTTTTGCTTCCAGGAAGGCCTTCTTTTGTACTTTCAAGGTAACTCCTCTTTATCCTTGCAGATAGCTAACATGCCTCTACTTTCTGAAAGGCTTCCATGGCCTCTTGCCTATTTCAAGAGCCAGCATACTTACAATAATCACCATAATATTACCAATAATAATTACCATACTGTGTATCAATACTCTATTTAGCTCTTTCTGCCTTCTTAAGTCTGAGTTTCTAGAAGAAGGCACTGTTCCATATTTCAAATAGATGGCACAAAAGCTGAGAGAAGCTCAAATGTTTGTCAACTGATGCAGATCAGATACACCTTGGCCATCCATTGGCCACAGAAGTGAAGAAAAAAGGGAATGGAGAAGAGCAGCATTCCTTATCTGCCTAGAAAGATGGCATTGCCCTTAACAATAATAGGATCACAATACAGGGAGAAAGTGTGCATTAATCAACCTAAGATTATTTTCCATGTTATAGGAAAACATCATGCAGTTGAATGTTTGTGCAGAGTGTGAAGGGTTCTAAAGACAGACATACCTGAGGAAACAGCAGCTCCAAGGTAAAAGCAGGAATTAATTGAATATATAGTAATGTATCTACCTTAGCTGGGAACCCAGAAGCTGTTGCTTAGCTTGAAAAAAGGTGGGTATTAACAACACAAGGGAGAACAGAACCAAACACACAGGCAGAAGTATCCTAAACCACCACCAGAGTCACAGCTAGCCGTTCTTTGGGGGAGTCTAGAGAACATACAAGAGCCTCAAATAAAACCTCTCAAACTTCTTTAAACTACATACACATACTCATACAGCTAGAGATTTATGTAAAACAAAAAACACAGGAGAACAATTTAAATATTTCATCTGATGGAAATGTTTTTGCTTTTCTTTCAGATAAAGGAATATTTCCTAAAAGTTTTAGCAGAATGTTAAATGCATTTCACAGTTTATTAAGATAGACAAAAGGAAATTTTTTATGTAAAATAAATATGCTACCAACATAGCTACATGAAAATTCTGAAGAATGTTTTAAATCGTATGACTTACAACATAACCACTTTTTAGCAGGTCAACTACTAATGAATTGAAGCAAAAAAATATACCATACACTATTTAATTTGTTGCTGTTTTTGTTATTGTCATTATAAAGATGATAGACAGAGGGGTTACAGTTACATAAGTCAGGTAATGAGTACACAGTTCTTTTGGGAAAATGTCATCTCTTATCTCACCCCCAGATTTTCCCTCCCATCCCCACTCAGAAGTTGTATAGGTTATAAGACATTTATCTTGTGTGATTGTTGTTCTTAATGTACTATGTTATTTCTCTTCTCTTTTTTTGCCCTTTGGTTAATCTTATATTGCTACTATATCTGACTTTGTTACCTGATATATTGTATATACGTTTATTTGATTATTTGAAATAGGAAAGGGAAGGGGGGGAAACAAGATGATTGGGAGGGGGTGGGGGAGGAATATGGGGACAAAAACATGAGAAAGGGTATCAAAGTGTGAGAAGTAATGCACCTACTATATGGCAAATGTAACTGTAACCCCTCTATACATTACCCTGACAATAAAAAATAGCAATTTAAAAAACCATTACAAAATAAGTTGTATAGTTTAGGGTCCGGGAGTTTGGCCTAGTGGTAGAGTGCTTTCTTAGCATGCACAAAGACCCCGGTTCAATTCCTCAGTACCACATACATAGAAAAAAGCCAGCTGTGGTGCTGCAGCTCAAGCGGTAGAGCTCTAGACTTGAGAAAGCCCAAGGACAGTGTTCAGGCCCTGAGTTCGAGCCCAGGACTAGCAAAAAAAAAAAGTTGTATAGTTTATTTTCAACATAGTGTCTAGTAGACACCACTGCTGCATTTGTTCATTCTATGCAGCGTCATTTCTGTGTTCCCATTTACCCTCCCAAAAACAGATAGATGAACAAACAAGACAAAAAGAAAGAAAACAAAAACAAAGGAAAAATCCCCTTTGTTTCTATTTCCTGGGATTCATTTCAATAACTATTACTATATACGATCAGAGGCTCATAGGCATTGAGTTTTGTGTTCCTACCCTAAGGGTATCTTCCTTTGGTCTGGATGCTCTGTATGAGGTAGTTCAAATACTGAAAATTGTAAAGGTAGATAGCATCTACTTTTCTGATTCTCAATGTATATCTATGGTCTAAAAGTAAATAATAACATTCAAAGTTGAAACTTATAAAGGGGTGAGAGAAAAACAAAACAATAACAATAATGTAAATATTTGTAAGACTACTATGAGCCAGAGGAAATTCTTCTTGATTAACTATGGACTTTAAGTAGAGAAATTTATCCATAGAAAATGTTTATATCTCAATTAACATTTCTTTGAGTAGGTTGAATAATTTTAAATTATATCTCTTTATACACACACACACACACACATCAGAGAAAAGGCTTGGCATTTTAATAATTGACTAAGGAAACAGACAAAAGCCAACAGCCTAGGATAACAGAGACAAATTAAATTTTCAGAGTAAAGTTATCAATTATACATATATATGCCTTTACTCCACTGATATGATTTGGGACTACTACTGACTTTTAAAGTCCCTTCATGTTCTACGAAACAATTCTGCTGTGTGATAAATTGAGTACAAAAAGCTGACGCTGGCTGGTACAAACTTGATGTTTTATATGCCTGCGGATAATGTGAAATTGTCAGGGCTTCTCTCTGATGATTTAGGCATCCTTAGGCCTTGAATCTCATGGCTGGTAGAAAAACTCGCTGGCCCAGGAAGGGAGCTTGGGGTTGATGCTGAGAAAGCCACCATATCTGTCAGTCCTGTCATCATTCAAACTCTCTGCCACACTCTCAGTGTGAAGAAATGTGCATGGAATTGTTTCTCTACCAAAGCAGACTGCAATAAGGAGCTCACAGAACATGAGGAGAAGAACCTGCCCTGTCTGAATAAAGTGCTTCTGTGAGGATTTCTGGGAATATTTAGCACACTAGTATATAAAACTACAAGTCTAAATAGTTGTTTGTTTTATAATTATCTTTAAATACTTATACAAAGGAGTTACCATTTTTAACAAAGCGGTTATGAATGTAATGCATCTTGATCAGTATCACACTATTCAATGTTCTCACACTTCCCTCCTTCCCCTCTCAATTCCCTTACTCTTCTAAATTTTGTAGGATATACATTGGATTCTTAACTATATTCTCCCTCTCTTCTCTTCCTTTGGTCACTGCTTTCCACTCACTTTCTTTTCAGTGATGTATTTTTTTCTAGTAACTACTTCTGTCTTCATAAATGGGAAAAGACAACTGCTTAGTAGCATAAACAATTTTTCCAAAATTTGGAAATTTTAAAGTGGGGTGGAGGTGTGTCTCAATCCAGCTTAATGAATCCATCAAAGACTGAACATCTCATCTAACCACACAAATACTGCACATTTAGCATCAGCAGCATAGCACCTGATTTCCTGGGATGTTGTGAGGTACAGACAGGATAACAGAAAGAATGCAATGATCAAAGGTCTGCAAGTACAGAGGACACAAATTTGGCAGTTAGAAAATCAAGTCAATCAAATAGGATCTGGACTGTGAAAATTTATATCAGTATCACTATTGCTTCTTTATCCTCATCTCTTTTTATTTTTTGGTGCTGGTACAGGGACTTGAACTCAGTGCCTTAACTTTTGTACTCAAAGCACAGGTATTCTCTCATTTGAATCACAACTCCACTTCTGGCATTTAGATGGTTGACTGGGGTTAAGGGTCTCACAAATTTTTCTGCTTGGGTTGGCTTCAAACCCTCAGTGGCCAGATCTCATCCTCGCGAGTAGCTATGATTATAGGCTTGAGCCACCAGCACTCTGCTTAATATCTTTACTTCTTTTTCTTTTCTCATTGTAACCTGGAAATTATATTGCCAACTCGGCAAGGTTGCCCCCAAAATGCAATGATGTGGTTTTCAAAGCTGAGAACTACATTACCCTAGGACATACTGTGTGATAGACTCCAGAGTAGTCAAGCCAGATAAAGCCTTAAGGTACTATATTGTAGTAACAAAAAAGATAATAAAACATTGAAGAAAAACTGAATTATAGCATATACACTGTTAGCTGTTAATGAGGCTGAATTAGGAGTTTCACCATTGAGAAAAATATATTTGATTATGTTGCAATATTGGTTTATAAAATATACTAAAATAAGTATAAAACAATATAGTCCTGATATTGGCCTTAGAAAATCTAGCTACGGTAGCAATAATCCATGGTTGTTGGTATGATTTATTTGTTGATCTAGAGCTGAGCTTTAAAGGAGCTTTTCTATGTTCTGAGATGAGTTTAATAAAAATGACATCCTTTGGATTTAGGTAACATTTCTAAAAGACCTTTTCCTCTGGTAAAGGCATTTGCAGTAATGAACAAAAGAAGAATGGAGGAACCCATTGTCACTTTACACTGCACATATGACAGACTACAAAGAAACGGCTTTCAGTTAAATGAGCAACATTTTCTTGGCATTTTTTTTCTCCCAGTCCTTCAGTATCAGCTAAAAGGTCCATTGGATATATGAATTTTCCTAGCAAAAGAACACTACTTTGTCAGAGTGTCAGTTTCTGACCACTTTCTCGTTTCTTAATCCCTGCTAGAATCGTATCCTTGAAAACCAGCCACATTTCCACTGGCTGTCCTCAATCTCCATCTTCCTCTATAACAGTCAGTCTTGTCAATCACTTTCCACCAGATAGTCCTCCCTGGGACTGCTCTTCCCAGTCTCTAGGACACTTGGAAGTTTTGATCCCTCATTACCGTCTTCCTGAATGTAGCTATTTCTTAAAGTTCTGGCTTCTCTACTTTTCTGTTCTCTTCATATTCTCCCCCTTGCTGAACTCATGCACCACCAGACTCAACTCCCACCTTGTGACTGGTAACTCTCACCTCCTTGCTTCTACTCCTTGCCTTTCTCATGATCTCTACACCTTCTCCTCAATGGCCCACAAGGTGTCCCTCCTTCATCAGCTGCCCTAAGTCCATCACAGAACTGTGATGCATATAAAACACCAGCGCCAATTCTTCAGTTCCCTTGAATGAGCTTTACATCCTGGCTCCTTGATTTAGAACATTTTAAGACCCCAACTTCAATAGTAACTCTAGAGTCATAATTAGACTTGTCTTCACTTCACCACTCTTCCACTTAATTAGTTAGCAGGTTCCTCCCGGCTAGAAACCTTTAGCTCCTTTCCATTCTCACTGCCTTCAGCAAGAGAAAGGTTCGACTTTCTTATATTCTGAATGAACACTGTAACTTTTTTGCCAAATTCTTCAGTCCTAATCTTGCTTTGTTCTAACTGCTGTGTATACTGGTACAGGACAATTTTCTAAAGCTTCAATCAGGACATGCTCATGCATAGTGGCTTTAATAGTTCTTCACTTTCTATGAATATAAGACATACAGGGTATGACATTCAAGAGCTATCACAACATTAAGTTCATGAATTGATCCTTTCATCCTTCTTTTACGCTTCCCATGTACCCTCCTCAGGCTTCACACACATCCTCCAGAGAGACTTCAGTGCCCACAATAGCTCCATAAATCCTGCCCTAAATGACAACAAAACTAAAATGGTCACAATTGCTACTTGTTAACCTGTCTTCATAGCTTTATTCTTGCTAATCTTTTCATTATTCATGGCCACCTCTATAATGTCATTCTACCTATTCCTCAACAGGAAACAATATTCTCCAAAATACATCATTTTCCAAAATAAATCACTGTATTTATTTAATCTTCAGTTCTATGCCGCTCTCATTGCCTTAGGTATAACTTTGTAGATGTTCCACATTCCCTACAGCTTTCATACTTTTTTCTTTATGATGTGTATCTATACCGTGCATCCCTTTCTTTACTGTGTTAATCACTATAAATGCACTTTTTGTAACATGTTGGGGAAATATTAAACTTAAGTGTGTGGGGGTTTAAACATAGGTCTCTATGCTTTCTGCTTTCTAGAAAGGCACTTTGTTACTTGAGCAATACCTCTAGACCTGTACAATATTCTTATACCTCAAGATTTTTTTGGTATACTAATGATGCTTTGTGTATGTATGTGTGTGTGCATTCATGAATATGTGTGGGTATATTTTGTGTGAGAAAAGAGAGAAAGATAGTGAGTTCTGAGGGGAAGTATGAACACAAACAGGGCTTGGGTACTATTCAGAGCATTTTTGCTCCAGGCTAGTGAGCTATCACTTGAGCCACAGCTTTATTTCCTCCTCTAGCATCTATCTATCTATCTATCTATCTATCTATCTATCTATCTATCTATCTATAAATTTAAGATTTATCTTAAATGAATCTTCATAAAACTGTTTTAAACTACTCATGGACAAAGAGAGTTGTGAAGTATTTGAACATGGTGGATATGTGCTAATCTTTTACCAGATAGTAAACAAACTAGTTTGTATTCTAATTTTCAGGACAGAATTTGATGTGCCATGCATGTAGAATTAAATCACACTATTTGCGATCTTTTTTTTAATCATATGCTATTATTATGATTACTGTCATTCAAGATCCTGGGACAGAACAAGCCAGGTACTTATGTAAGTAAGTCAATTCCTTGTGCCTTACATAAATCTTTCAGTTAAGCTTTTCACTGAGGGATCAGGTCTTTCCTTTTCCAGGGCAGGTTTCTGTCCCAGCTGCTACACTCTTCCTACCCACTTGCTGACATAATGTCACAACTCTGGCCCTAGGATCTAAGGACCTGTGCTAGTCTAACAATCTTTCACACTGTGACAACTTTGTATTTTGAGTTTTTTCTTACATTTCATTTTTTTGTATAATATTGGGTATAGTTTTGTCATATGTGTATATATGTGGGTTTAAACTTAGGTGTGGGTGTGTGTGTGTGTAGTATGATACATACATATGGAGGGGAGGCTTTATTATGTTAAGGTATGATCTTTCTTTTTTGCCTTTCTTTTTTCATATATTTTTATTGTAATTAATAGAAGGGTTACACTATATTCGTCAGATAGAAGGTGCATTAATTCACATACATTGATACCCTTTCTCATGTCTTGGTCCCCATTTCCCTCACCCCCACCCCCACCTCTCATCTTGTTTACCCCCTTCGAGATCCAATTTCAAATAACCAAATACGCATATATCTAATATATCAGATAACAAAGTGAAATACTGTAACAATATGAGATAACCAAGGGACAGCAAAAGAGATGAGAGATAACATAGTACATTAAAGACAACAGTCACTCATTATATGGCTTTTGTTTCCTTATCCCAGAGTTCCTTACATTTAGTGTCGTATTATTTGGCCTAAAGTCTCTAGATTTTGTTCTAGTGTCCTACTATTTGGCTTAATGTCTCTAGATTTTGTTCTATTATCTGCTAGGAGAGTCCAAGGCTTCTACTGATTATGACAAATGTGGGAGACTATTGGGCCTATGTTCCTTTGCAACTGGCTTACCTCACTTAATATGATTTTTTCTAAGTCTTTCCATTTCTTTACAAATGGGGCGATGTCATTCTTTTTGACAGCAGTATAAGAATTCCATTGTGTATAAATACTACATCTTGTTGATCCACTCATCAACTGAGGGACATCTGGGTTGGTTCCATATCTTTGCTATGGTAAATAGTGCTGCAATGAACATCACTGTGCTAGTGGATTTAGTATGTCCTTGTTTCTGGACGATTGGGTAAATGCCAAGTAGTGGAATTGCTTGGTCATAGGGGAGCTCTATGTTTAGTCTTTTGAGGAGCTGCCATACTGCTTTCCATAGCGGTTGAACAAGTTTGCACTCCCATCAACAGTGTAGTAGTGATCCCTCCTGGTCACATCCCCTCCAGTATCTGTTGTTATTAGTTTTCTTGATCCTGGCCATTCTAACTGGAGTGAGGTGGAATCTTAGAGTTGTTTTGATTTGCATTTCTTTTATGACCAGAGATGTCGAGCATGTCTTCATGTGTCTACAGGCCATTCTTATTTCTTCTTCAGAGAAGACTATTGTTAAGTCTTTGACCCATCTTTTAATGGGATGGTTGTTGCTTTGGAGATTAGTTTTGGAATGATTCAATTTTTTGAGCTGTTGATATATTTTAGATATGAGACCTTTGTCCGTTGTATGGTTAGTGAAGATCTTCTCCCACTTTGTAGGCTTCCTAATTAATTTACGGGCTATGTCCTTTGCCATACAGAATCTCTGCAGTTTAATGCAGTCCCACTTATCCAGCCTTTCTCTGATTTGTTGTGTTTCTTAGTCCTTGTTGAGAAAGTTTCAACCTGTGCCAAGTTGGCCTAGTGTGTCTTCTATTCCTTCTTGTAAAGTTTTCAATGTGTCGGCTTTTACCTCGAGGTCTTTGATCCATATGGAGTTAATTCTAGTGCAGGGTGACAAAGAAGGGTCCAACTTTAGTTTTCTGCAGGTGTTTAACCAATTCTGCCAGCACCACTTGTTGAAGAGGCTGTCTTTCTTCCATTTTATTTTTTTGGCTCCCTTGTCAAAGACTAGGAAGCCATAGGTCTGTGGTTTAATATCTAATGGTATGATCTTTCTATTCCTTGCTTCTTCAGGTTTTTCAGGTTTTTGCAAGTGTGTTTTTGGTTTTTTTTAAATTAAAGTTCAAAGTTTTGTCAGCCTTTGCTATATAGTCTAAGCTGGCCTTGAACTTCAGATCATCCTCCTCTGAGCTGAGATTACAAGCACATACACCACACTTCACTCAGATTTTTCAGGTTTTGTTTTTACACGCACTGTGCTTTCTCAGTTCACCTTCGTATTTTATTCAGTATTTTTGTTTTCAGAATTTTTGTTTTCATTTTTCCATGCAGATGGAACCACTGCATTGTCTATTTAACATTATTTCACTGTGCTCACAACATTTTTTCTTTAAAAAAAACAGCCTCTTCTCATTAAAGGTAACCGAAGTAAAAAAAAAAAAATACAGCATCTCAGTTTCACATATGTGGATTTACTAAATCAAACAATTACTTTGAAGTATAAAGAGCTATTTATAGGAAGAAATACAATGTAGAGAAGTTTGAGCTAGTGTAAAAATAGAATTAGGAAATTAAAAGTATTGCCTTTTCTCGTGAAAAACTGGCGATTTTGCCTGGTAAATGCCAGAATATCTGCTGAGTATAAGAGCATTCGTGATGACTTTATTAGTCAGTAATAATCAACAGTTTAGCAGTGGGGTGCAGAGGAAACAGCATCATTATTGTTTAATCTGAATAATGCTCAGAGCTGTGTTTTCCAAAATGCAGTTCAAGACAGCTGCACCAAGTCCCAAGATATTTGTTTGAATCACTAACTTAATATCTACTGGTGTTGTTTTTCAACTTTTGAGATGGTATGTGTAAAAGCAATATTTTTTTTTGTCAGTCCTGGGCTTGAGCTCAGGGCCTGAGCACTGTCTTGGAACTTTCTCAAAGCTAGAGCTCTACCACTTGAGCCTCAGCAGCATTTCTGGCTTTGTGGTACTGAGGAATCAAACCTGGTCTTCATACATGCTAGGCAAGCACTCTACCATTAGGCCAAACTCCCAGCTCCAATGCAACAATTTCTATGAGACAATACAAGTCATATCAAATGGAATTGAAGTTCTATATGAGACAAGGAAGAATGAAAACCAAAATCACCTCATAGGACTATAGGTGTGCAATGAATTGTCTACTTCTGGGGAATGGCAAAGATTTTGTGTGCTGAAATGCAAAGTGAGCTCCTAGCTATAGGGAAGTTTCCAAGCATAGAAAAGTTACATCTATCCTCCCTACACTAGTCTGAGATGGCATACCTTCCACAACAACTATTTCATTAACACCCTAAAATTGGTTTCAAGGGCTACCTTCAGTTCCTCTTTCTATGATCTTCACATTAAAAATAGCCCTATCTTGTAAACCCATGGGGGAAAGGACTTTGCTTGGATAACTACAGTACCCAAAGTTCTTAGATGACTGTCGGTACATAGAGTAGATCATCAAGTATCTGCTGAACAAATGTGTGAAAGTGCACGAGGAAGCCTGTCTTTCTTCTGGTATATTGTAAGATATAAAGAATTCCTAACCAAGAAAAAAAATGTTGGTAAGGAGGAAGATCTGGAGAAACTGGAAAAGTAGATTCCTTAAAGGTTAAGGTCAAACCAAACCAGGCTCATGGATTTTTTGTGTAAAAAAAAACAACAACTTTATAACAAGTGGAGAAATAGATGTGACGCAGTAGATCAAGGGTAGGGCCATAGCTTTGAGCCCAAGAGCTAAGGGACAATGCACAGGCCAATGGGTAGGATGGTAGCCTTGAGCTGAAGAGGTCAGGGACAGTGTCCGGACCCAGAGTTCAAGTCCCACCACTGCCAAAAAAATGAAAAAAGAAAGAAATCATTACAAATGGAAAAATAAGAACTCTTGCACCAAAAGCAGTTTCTTGTAACAGAATATCAGGTCATTCTTTCTGGAGTAGAAAGTATGCCAGTGAGACCACCAAAATGCCTGCAAATGGTAAGTCATGTCGCAGGGACAGCAATGTCTTTCTGATGATATGCATCCCACAATAAAGTGTTCCATATTCTGGAGGTAGGCTCTACTACTTATTGTGACTGACCCTGCAGTTGTCCTTAATGGTACATCTATATAGTCTGAAGGCCGACAGGTTTGTTTTCCATGGATTTCAGGGAGAGAGAGATGAGGAGTATTTGTTTACAAGGCAAGTACTTTCTTTGGAGAGGGTTGAGGGGTGGTATACTATAATTTTTTGGAAGTAAACACCGATGCTGATTTCCCAGCAATGTATCAAATGGCCGAGAATTATTAACCTTAAAGTAGCTACTTTTGTTACTTGAATTCTGGCTCAATACTGAAAAGAACACATATAGTCCCAGAAGCTAAACAGCAATTTCTTTGGGGGCCACAGCGCCACTTCTGGCTTTTTCTATGTATGTGGAACCTAGGGCTTCAAGCATGCCATGCAAGTACTCTACCACTAGTCTATCTATGCTCTTGGACCCCTAAGAAGCAATTTATTAAGAAATATTTTTTAAGTAAGATAAATGGAAGGGAGAAGGAGAGTAGGAGGAAGTAGAAGACCATGAAAAAAAAGGATATACGTACAGGAATAGGAAATCCATGGGGCCTGACTGATTTATGAAAAGAAGACAAAGCAGATGGACCAAATGGACCATCAAGAATGATAGTTTCTGCCAGGCATGGTGGCTCACGCCTGTAATCCTAGCTATTCAGGAGGCTGAGATCTGAGAATCTTGGTTAAAAGCCAGGCAAGGCACTAAAGTCCAGGAGACTTTTATCTCCAATTAACCACTAGACAATGGGAAGTGGTGCTGTGGCTCAAGGGGTAGGCTAGTAGCTTTGAGTTGAAGACTCAGGGACAGTGCCACGCCTAGAGTTCAAGCCCAAAGACTAGGGGAGGAAGAATGATAGTTTCCACTTAAATGATAAACATAAAGATAAAAAATGGAGTGAATGGGCTGGGAGTTTGGCCTAGTGGTAGAGTGCTTGCCTAGCATGCACGAAGACCCGGGTTCAATTCCTCGGTACCACATACATAGAAAAAAGCCGGAAGTGGTGCTGAGGCTCAAGTGGTAGAGCTCTAGCCTTGAGAAAGCCCAAGGACAGTGCTCAGGCCCTGAGCCCAAGCCCAAGACTGGCAAAAAAAAAAATGGAGTGAAGTGTTTCACAGATGCAACACTGTATGGGAACTGTAAAAGTTAGTAAGGTCTCTTCTCAAAAGCTAATAGTCTATAGTCTATATAGATATGGCTTTTTGAAGAACATCTTGTGCAATGATAGAGTACATGTAAATATCAGTCTCATTCAGAGAGGAAAATCTACTCTTCAAAAGTAGAAAAAGCAAAAGCATCACAAACAATTGAACCACCCTTTAGTAAATGGGCAAGAATGGTGGTGAGGAGAAAAGAGAGAAAGGAGGGGAGGTGCAGGTCTTGCCACATGCAATAAGGGGCTTATAGAAAGTATGAAGAGCTGGCCAGGAAATCTGTGCCCTGACTACTGACTACTGCCTGAATGCCAGGCTAGAGTCTGGGATTCATCCATTATCTAATGAAGCATCATGGAGGTTTCTAACTAGTGAAGAACATGAGCTTTGTCACAGGAAAATCAACCTGCCAGGCAGGCATAAGATTGATGACAAGGAAAAGAACTATAGGCGAGGAGAGAGTTTAGAGGTCGATTTAACAGTCTAGGCAAGAAGGAATAGGAATTGAGGTAATGCCTGTGGCATTAAGGAAAACCAACAGAACAGATTCTTAGGAAGACAAAGTCCTCCAGAAATATGAGCCAGGGAGATGGGAAAGATGAGGATAAGTGTGCCATTAGCTCAGTAAGAATGGACATGGCACAGACATGAGTTCCATTTTCCATGGGTTATGTTTGAAATACTCCAGGAAATACAGGTGGTGATGTCCAATAGACAGCGAGAAAGGCTGTGAAAGGAGATTGGAAGTCTAGCAGACATCCATAAAAGTGTGAGAGTTAAAATTCGATTGAAGTTTGTTATGCAGATGGTTTGCAAACACTTAGGGAAATGAAAAGAAATCAAGCAGAAGCAAGCAGGAATTTGCAGCCAACTAGCTGTGCCAAATTAACCTCAATTCCTTGGTGAGGAGGTATGCAGACTATAAATCAAAGAGGTGTTTTAGACACAGTATATCTTGATTTCTACTAAACATTTGATCCTATTTCCTGATATCTGTGTGATGAAAAGGGAAACATGTTGGGTACAAAAATAAATAATAGATTCATTGTTTATCAAGTAACCAGGGCTGAAGCACATTAAATAATATTAACTTCTCCATAACATGCTCATGTCCTTAAAAGAATGGCTGTCTTATTTATTCATCTCACAGGGTAGTTAAAAGGAAATTCCCATAGAATCACTAAAAAAGTATTTTGGTCTAGGTTGCAATTCTACGATTTAGAAGTTTTAGTAAAATTAACTATAAGCAAACATTCTTTTAAAGTATCTCAAAAAACTTGAGTTCATCACACATTTTGTTTTGAAAGTCATCATTAAAAATGGCAGGTTGGGGGGCCGGGAGTTTAGCCTAGTGGTAGAGTGCTAGCCTAGCATGCACGAAGACCCAGGTTCAATTCCTCGGTACCACATACATAGAAAAAAAGCTGGAAGTGGTGCTGAGGCTCAAGTGGTAGAGCTCTAGCCTTGAGAAAGTCGAAGGACAGTGCTCAGACTCTGAGCTCAAGACCAGGACTGGCAAAAAAAAAAAAAATGGCAGGTTGTCCGTGGATAATATAATTGTGAGTTCCTGTGCAATAATGTTGGAGTTTGAAATCTTTTATTGCATGTTTACTGAATACCACAATATACACTAACCTTTGTCGAAGATACATTATAATAAATAGCCTCTCAGTATTTTAAAGCACCAGAAAATTCCATTTGAAGACATTATCATTATCAGGGAATGGGGATTAAATACAAAGAAGAACAAGACTGAGTTGGTATTATCAATTTTTATTATTGTTATAGATACAACATGTAATTATAAAGTATACCTGGCTGACCACGGGTGCCTCACACCTGTAATCCTTGCTACTCAGGAGGCTGAAATCTTAGGATCACAGTTAAAATCCAGCCTGGGCAGGAAAGCTATGAAACATTTGTCTCTAATTAACCACCAGAAAACCAGAAGTGGAGCTGTGGCCCAAAGTGGTACAGCACTAGCCTTAAGCAAATAAATCTCAAGAACAGTTCCCAAGCCCTGAATTCAAACCCCAGGACCAGCAAAAATAAATAATTAATAAAATACATTGAAAGGTTTAGAAAACTGACTTACAAAGTTAACTTATTTCCTCTAGTGAGAAACTAATCATCTACAATCACTAATAGAAAAATTTAATACTATCCCTAATATATAAGTCTTACTAGGTTGGAACTCAACATTTGGAATCTAGATTTTTAAAAGAACTAAGAACTGAGTGGAAGGGTAGATGAGTGGATAAGAAATTATTATTATTCCTTAGTTTATATACAACTACAAGATTAGTGTTTGTAGTAGTAGAGATTGCTTCTTTCTTTCTTTTTTCTTATTGACAACCTTGTTTTTTACCCAGTAGCAATGTACTGGTAAAAATTACTTCATAGTTTCTCTTGTTATCAGAGATGATTTAAAAATAAGAATTAGCAATGTATGTGAATTAATGCACCTTCTATCTGGCAAATATCATGTAACCCTTTTATTAATTACAATAAAAAATTAAAAAAATAATAAAAAATAAGAATTGGATGAAATAATGCACCTTCTAGCTGGTGAATATAATGTAACCCTTCTATTAATTATAATAAAAATTTAAAATAAAAATAAATAAATAAGAATTAGTGTTTCCTTGGGAACTCCTGCATTCATCCTTCACCTTTCCTAGAACTCAGAAGAGACACCCGGATGTTAGCATTCACATAAACTACAATAAAATTTCAGGGTTTTTCTTCAGGACCCAAAGTCATGCTTTAAGGAGGGTAGGCTGGAAAACCTAAGAAGCTGTGGGCCTGCAAAGATCTGAAGAAAGCCTAATAGACTACCTTCATATACTTAAATCTATGCACAAAAATATACTTCATACCTAATATTCACCTTCTTACCTTTCTACTACATTCAAATCATAAGACTCTGCCTAAGTCTAATGTTTACAATTCCTCAAGTTTTCACAAGTATCAAGGCATAGGAAAATGCCACCATATTCCTGGATTGTCTGTGGTCTTTGTCCAACTGACATTTTTTATTAAAAAATTTATTAACATTAAATTTTACATCATATTTAAAATGACATGGTTAAAAAACAAGTATTCAAGAAGGGAATCCCTATATACAATCACTAACACTTGGATTTTAGAACATAATTAAAATTAGGCTGAGGGATTCTATGTCATAGATACATATTAATCTACATAATGTTTTATTATGTCTATAGAGTCATAAATTTTTATGTCTGTGTAGTTGTGTTTATATTTCCAATACCATGTCCATAGCATTGGGTATGCGAATATTGAGTCCTCCCTCTTGTACTGTTTGGATCTAATAGCCACATATTAAGGATACCATGTGCCTTTTGTTCCTTTGGTCTTGACTTGTCTCACTCAACATGATGACACCTGTTCAGCTATGTTTATCTCTACACTATTCAAAATAACCAGGTGATGGAAACAATCCAGATGCCCTACTGCAGATGAATGGGTACAAAATATATGGCATATATATATGTATCTATACACAATGGAATTCAATAAAATAATGGCATTTGGAGGGAAGTGGATGAATTTAGAGCGAATCATGTTGAGTGAGCCAACTGACATATTTTAAAGTATTTCTTAAAAATGTTTTATAAAATAAATGCTAATGACATGGTAATTGTTTTTTAAAGATGTACAATAAAGAGTGAGATGCTTTGACAGCTGTCAGCAAAGTGTCAAATGACAGTGAAAGGTGATTTATATGCCTTTATTGTTAAATGGGTGTTATTTGGTTTGATATCAAAGTTCTAAAAATATGCATCAAATCTGGAGATGATGTTTAGTCCATCATAACCATTTCCATCTCACCTCGGCTTAAGAGAAGGTCCCCATTTCAGAAACTATTCTGCTCTCTGTTGTGCCAATTTCAGCTAACATTGAAGTCCATCTTTCCCAATGTTTCATTCAATGGAACAAAAAGATTGTCACATATGAAAATATTCTTGTTATATCTGGAACGATTGTTGGGCTTATTCCCAGCAGTAGGAGGAATTGTAAGAAGGCTCCATGAACTGCACCCATGGAAGACAACTTCCCTTTCTCTGAGTACAGGTGGTACTTGTAACTTGACTCCAACAGGAGTAGAAAATGGTGATAGGAGAGTAGTCTCAAAATTCTTATTTGTTACATTATGGCAGAATGCCTTGACAGATAGGAATAGGAGGACACTATCACTGGTCTTGAAGAGGAAAAAAAGCCAATTTTGTAAACTCCAGGAAGAAGCACGTCACAGGAACATCTGGGACCTATATTTTATTAGTTTGTATTCTATTCTGTTGGTCTAAATTTCTGTGCTTTTTTTTTAAATTGCCATTACTGTGCTATTTTAAGTACTTTGCATCCCATTTTGAAGTCAGGTAGTATGATGTTTCCAAGTTCATTTTGTTCAAACTTGCTTTGATTACTAAGCAATAGTTCTGTGCAATTGTTCATTAAAAGATCATTTATCAAAAAGAACCCCAGGAAATGGAAACAAGATTTGTTTCTTCTTTGTTGTTGTAGTTTTTTGGTGTGTTTGTTTTCTTTTCCGTTTGTCATTTATTTATTTATTTATTTATTTATTTATTTATTTGCCTTCGGGAGAGTAAGGGAGACATAGAAATAGTGGGGGAAAGGATGAAAAAAAGCAGCAGTGATGTGTAGCAGATATTATGTTGGCAATGACCCATATGACTTGTGAGAAGGCAAATGATACGAGAGAGCTGGAGAAGGGGTGATATTGTTTAAAAAGAAATGTAGTCCACATCTGACTTATATAACTCTAACCTCTCTGTATACTACCTTTACAATCACAATAAAAACACATTAAAAGATTGTTTTGTAATTATATACAAACTCCCAGCTTGTTTTCCTAGTATTGTGAGGAATAAGACTAGAATTTGATGAGGACTGAATTGAAGATTTAGGTATCAGAAACAGGTAACCTTACTAAACACGTATTTAGTACATGTTTGTGAATTCCTGTGTATGTTCACTTCCCAATTTGTATTCCCTTAAGTTGACTGCCCATTGTACATTCTAGGACATCCAGTAAAACACTGAATAAAAATGAATTCAGATAGCCTTCATGTATTTGCTACCTCCTGGAGAAAGCATTAATGATGACTTATAACTATGAAATATTTTCTGATTTATTAGGGCATTATGTTTAAGTACAATGTTTCTGTAGGTTCTGTACTGTGTTTTTACTAAAACAAAGAAGTTCCCTTAGTTTCCTCAGGACATTTTCTTGAGAATTATTTTTTTTACTTTCTAAGCTTTTTGCTTATTTAAATTCTATTTTTCTTGTCTTTAAGAGTTATACAAAGGGATTACAATTTCATGGTGTCAGTTTATGAGTATAATGCTCTTTTGATCAGTATTTTATTGTAAATGGGTATTGATAAATAATATTCTCTCTGTCATTTGAGTCATAGAAATCAGCTCTTTCATTATGTTACTATGATTATTCACACTGATTATTAATAAAAGTTAAACACTCTTTTCTGGGTTAATCACTACATGATAATCCTATGTGTGTATTATATCCTATAAGTCTATAGATAGATAGATAGATAGATAGATAGATAGATAGATAGATAGATATAGATAGATAGATAGATAGATAGATAGATAGATAGATAGACAGATAGATAGATGTGCACATGTGACAGGCAGAAAGTAGATCTACAAATACTTTGATAAGGATTTTGTGTTCTGTGTTCACTGGAATATTACTTTGTAGTTTTCTTTTGTCATCATATTAGTCTAGTTCTGATACTAATTACTTCTTGCCCCCCCCCAAAATATATTAGGATGCCAGGTGCTGGTCACTCATGCCTGTGATCCTAGCTATTCAGGAGCCTGAGATCTGAGGATGGTGGTTCAAAGCCAGCTGAGACAGGAAAGTCCATGATTCTCTTATCTTCAATTAATCACAGAAGAAATGGAAATTAGCACTATGATTCAAGTTATAGAACATTAGTCCTGATCAAAAGAAAGCAGGGAAAGTATCTAGACCAAGAGCTCAAGCCTCAGGTCTGGCACACAAACAAACAAATAAAACACAAAACATCAATAAAAATATTTGAAGTATTTCACAATTTCTGCTTCAGTTTCATATACATTCATCTCTAGAGATAATTCCTTTTACTTAGGAGTCTTAAACCCTCATTGAAGTTCATTCATAAAGAAATAGTAATAAACACAATCAGATAATTTGTAGAAATAATGCTAGAGAAGTATGAGTTATAAAAGGCAATGAGAGTAAAAAAAATTCAAACTAGTATTAGTAACAGAATACTATGATCAGAAAACAAAATGGACATTTTTTCCAAGATTTCTTTGTATGATAAAGAATTTTGATTATATAATGGCTAGGCTTCAAAATAAAATCTAGAATATGTTCAAACTCTCATTGAATTATAATTATATAGAGAAAGGTAATTTTCCAATCAATCCAAAGAGGAGGAGTTTTTTTTTACTTAAAGAGTTACCACTCAAGTTTCTTATATTTTCAATTTACTTAATAATTTCTAAAGAAAACTGTCAATGTAACTATATTTGTTAAATGTGTATAGTGGAGAAAAGCACCAATTTAATGTGTTAATAACAATCTTCTGATTGCTGAATAAAAGTTGAGCTTATTACTTCAGGTTGTTTAATTTCCCTTAGGAATATCACTCCTTCCAAACATTTCCAAATTTTTCATACAATATTATCACACCTATTCACCAATGTAACTCTCTAATGTAATGTGTAACTGTAAATGATTCTCAGTGATATTTATAGTTCTCTCATTTTAATTTCTAAGAGATTATTTCCTAGCCATATTGGTATATTATTCAGTACTTGGGAAAAGCAGCACTGTGGCAATGCCAACTACCCCTACCGTCATCTTTTGACAACATGGAATAGTAGATTGCACAAAGTGCTATTCATTGTACTATTAACTTTGACTTTGTTTGTTAAGATATTGTGTTCTAAATGTCAATTCTATTCACTTGATTTCTTCTTACTTGGTTTGGCTATACTAACAAGAAATGGCTTTTTTTTTTAAAGAAAAGATATTTACCAATAATACATCAGACAAATGCTTAATATCCAGTATCTACAGGGAACTAGAAACTAACCCCCCCCCCAAACCCAACAAACCAATCACTAAATGGGCAAGGAGACTTATCAAAGGAAGAGGTTAAAATGTCAGGAAAGCATATGAGAAAATGCTCATCATCCATGGTCATAAAGGAAATGCAAATAAAAACAACCTGAAGATACCACCTTACCCCAATTAAAATGCCCAAGATTTTGAACTCAGACAATGACAGATGCTGGCAGTGTTTTGGAGATAAAGGAACCCTACCGCACTGCTGGTGGGATTGTAAGCTAGTTCAGCCACTCTGGAAAGCAGTGAGGAGGTTTCTTAAAGAACTGAAAATAGACCTTCCCTACAATCCCACCATACCACTCCTGGGCATCTATCCTGAACATCATAACCCAGGATATGATCAGGACACCTGTTCAGCTATGTTCATCTCTGCACTATTCACAATAGCCAGGCGATGGAAACAATCCAGATACCCTTCTGCAGATGAATGGATACAAAAAAATGTGGTGTGTATATATATATATATATACACATATATATATATATATACAATAGAATTCTACATAGCCAACAGACAAGATAAAATAATGACATTCACAGGGAAGTGGAGGAATCTAGCAGAAATCATGTTGAGCGAGACAAATCAAGACCAAAGGAACAAAAGGTACATGGTATCCTTAATATGTGGCTATTAGATCCAAACAGTACAAGAGCGAGGACTCAATATTTGCATACTCAATGCTAGGGACATGGTGTTGGAAATATAAACACAACTACACAGACATAAAAATTTATGACTCTATAGACATAATATTTTATTATGTAGATTAATATGTATCTATGACATAGAATTCCTCAGCCTAATTTTAATTATGATCTAAAATCCAAGTGCTAGTGATTGTATATAGAGATTCCCTTCTTGAATACTTGTTTGTTAAACATGTCATTTGAAATATGATATAGAAATCAATGTTAATAAATTCTTTAATAAAAGAAAAGAAAGTAAGGCTATTAGGAAAAAAAGCCCAGAAGTCTCCTAGGGAAAAAGTAAGTACTTATGAAAAATCACCTCACTAGTTTATGGGGTGAGTAAGATTGTGCATTCTCTTGGCCTAATGCTGCCTCTCATTTTATACTTTGGTGTGTATTCATGCTAAATCTAGGATGTTTGACAAATCTGAGAAAAGTTTCTCAAATCACTAATTTCCTTGTTTTAGGAAGAAATCACAAAAATGTCAGTTAATGTTTATAGCTGAATGATAAAAAGTAGTTATTTTGTTATTTCAGTAGAAATAGCCATAAAGACTAGAAGACTAAAGCCGAAGACCACAGTTCTTCATTAGCAGGCTCATAAGGAATTGAGGGATGAACTATTGGCTAACAAGACAGTTTAAAAAGATGTTGGAAGTGTCGCTGTGGCTCAAGTGGTATAGTGCTAGCCTTGAGCTAAAGAGCTCAAGACAGCACCCAAGCCCAGAATTCAAACCCTACGACTGACAAAAACAAAACAAAACAAGACAAAAAACAAAAACAAAAACTGTCAAAGTAGGAGTTAGTCATAGACAAAACCAAGGAGGAAACATTAATGAAAACTTATTTGTAAGTTGTGACAGATGTAAGAAGACTTTTGTGTTGGAATAGAAGCTAAAGGGAAGCAGAAATTGCAGTGGGGGAGGGGATAGACCTAACTGATCAGCTTTGGGACACTGGACATGGAGGAGATAAATGCTGAGATAGAGATAGAGGAGTCAATCTAAGACCAAAGAGGTGACCTATTAGTGTACAAAGTAATTAAATGTGAACAATGAAAGGTAATGTACATACACTATACATACATGCATCTGATGCTGTTGTAGAAATAGAAATTTAAATTCCTTTTTTTTTTTTTTTTGCCAGTCCTGGGCTTGAGCTCAGGGCCTGAGCACTGTCCTTGGACTTTCTCAAGGCTAGAACTCTACCACTTGACCCTCAGCACCACTTCTGGCTTTTTCTATATATGTGGTACCAAGGAATCGAACCCGGGTCTTCGTGCATGCTAGGAAAGCACTTTAACCACTAGGGCAAACTCCCGCCCCCCCCTTTTTTTTGCCAGTCCAGGGACTTGAATTCAGAGCCTGAGCACTGCCCTTGGGCTAACTCAAGGCTAGAACTCTCCCACTTGAGCCACAGTACTTCCAGGTTTTTCTATATACGTGACACCAAGGAATTAAACCCAGGTAGGTCTTTATGCATGCTAAGCAAGCACTCTACCACTAAGCCAAACCCCTAGCCCCCTGATTCAAATTTCTTAGTATAGTTGTAACATCATTATCCTTTTGACATGTTAAAGGTAAAGTATGAATTCTGAAGAGAGTGGTGGAAAATTGGAGAAAATTGTGGCACTGTATCTGTTAATTTAACAGGATCTCTGGAAAGGATTGCTGCTGTCCAGCTGAAGAGGAGGTGAGAAATTTTAGTTGGTTACAACAAGCTGCCCAATGGTTGGATTTTCTCCCATGGCATATAGTGATCTTAGTATAGAAAACAACTGTGAATGGCAGGTTTAGCTCAAGACTAGAACTTGGCAGAGAAGTAGAATAAAATACGCAGGAACCAAGTTGTTGGAAACTGAGCTATGAAAGAAAGAGAAGGAGATCATGGTTTAAGTTAAAAAGTATAAGAGGGCCCGTATATGCCTGTAAGCATAACTACTTGAGAGGCCAGCCCAGGCAGGAAAATCCATAATAATCTTCAATTAAGAGGCCAAGTGCTAACCTTGAGTAAAACAACTCAGGGACAGTGCCCAGGCACTGGCACTGAGTTCAAGCCTCAGCCCAGGCACACACATGCACAGGCACACATGCGTAGGCATACACAAACAAACACACACTAGTTTATGTGACTCAGGTGCTGTAGAGCGTAGAAGACAAAGAATAACTAGGAGAACTAAAGGAAAATTGGTGCCTCAAACGTGAAGGATCATGGCCTTGAATCACAACAGTTATAAATGGCTGCATGTGGTTCCATACTAAGATAGGAAGCTCAGGTGCAAACATTAGATCAGCTTGGGCACTTAACTGAAGTAGCCAGAGGTGGCCATAGCTAGACAGTGGATGTGAGTCCCAATCTAGGTCACAGCACACCACAAAACTGCTATGATTAGTTTGACACATTTCTGTAATCCATAGAGGCTTCCTGAAGCTGCTGGTGACTAAATCAAGAGTATTTTGGCTTGAGTGATAGATGCCATGTCCTGGATATACTGAAACCCATTCCAACCTGTCCTTGGTTGCATACCAGAACACAGACTTAGGAAAACTCTTATCTTAGAAAGCATTGAAGACTAAGTAAAGTGATTAATGACTAACTCAGAAAGTTAAGGTGAGACATTTGAAACAAGATAATAGGATATGAATCCTCATAAAGTCTAGAAATGGGAAAAAAGAGAAAAGATAGAGACTTGTGACTAACTGGCCTTACATGCTACTTGGCATGAATTAGCTCTACTTTATGTGCCTCTCTATACACTCAGGAGTCAAAAAAGAACCAAACAGAAAGGTAAATTTAGTGGGAGAAAAAGTGGGAGAGGGTAACAATGTTTGAAAAGAAATATACTCACTGCCTTACATTTGTAACTGTAACCTCTCTATACATCACATTGACAATAAAATTAAATTACAAAAAAGAATTTCAAGGTTAATAGAAGGCTTTCCCTTGATAATTTTAATTGCTCATGTAATATTCAACAAAGTATAAACTAAAAATATTTGATTGGGAATGTTTTAAAAAGTACTCATTTTAAAATGTGTAAAATTTTTATAAGTGAGGTAATTGTGCTCTGAAAAAACCCAATCCACTATTACAGTATACAATTTTGCCTTTCTTCATATATTGTAATATTTTCCTTTTTAGCAATTGCACAGACAGAAAATTCTCTTCAGCTTGAGATGTTTAGAAAGTAATACTTATGTGTTTCAAGAGATATAACATGGTTTCTCTGCTTAAATAGCTTTGAAGGACAGAACAGAGAATGCCACTTGTATTGTCAAATGACCTTGGTCTGTGATCTTCCTAGAAAACAAATAGCTCCAGTGAGAAGCTGCTGCTGATTCTGGCCATGTCATATACTAAGAATCCATCACACATACTATCCTATGGCTGTGAATTACAGCACTCTTTGATGTGGTTGCACTGCAAATCACCACCCACTATTTATGGCATTTCTTTGCTTCTTGCCAAAATATCAAGTAAATCAAATTGGAGATGAAATATTTTGGCTTAAGCCAATCCAATATGTTCTTCCTCCTGTCAGCTGTAAAACTCAAGAGTTATTTTACATTTCAGTGTTTGAAGTCTAAAACTCACAATTTTGGATGACCTGATGTACTGCAACTAAAATCCTGGAAATCTCATGATAGCTGGGAAATTAGGGTGATGTGAGCAGATCGGTGTTACTGGATGAAGTTCCCAGGAGACTCATGTAAGAGACCATTAACTACAAAGCCAAAAGCAAGAGATCATGAAGAGTGAAATTGTAAGAGATACTCAAATTGGAATTAAGAATGATGGAACAGACAGACATTCCATTTTATTTTAGAAAGTCTGGTAAAGGATGAAGAATAGTGCCCCTAGCTGAGACTGGTAATTATTCTAACAAAACATTGATACAGAAAGCAATTGCTCTTCTTCAAGGCCATTGTTACAATTAGTAAAAGAAATAAAAGGAGACTAAGGGGATGAAGTAAAACAAGGATATAAATAATAAAGGAATGACTCACTTTCATAGGAGAATATTGTCATGTCTGTTTGAAATTCACAAGTAAAAATGGCTATTTTAGTCTTATTATATTAAAATACTTCAGTGAAGCCACAAGATGTTTCATGGGCATATAAAGGAACAATTTAAATTTGGGGAATTAAGATGCAATTTAGCCTTTGCTCTACTATTAATCCAGAGGAATTTGGTACTAATGTGACCCTTCTGTCCTGTATTAGTCACATTGTGTTCATAGGCAATAATCCTTAAAGACTCAATATCTATATCAAAATTTTCTGAAGTTGTAAGTGCATTTCTTGGTTATTGAGGCTTTGTCATCGAATTAGCCAAGTGATATTTGGATTCTTTGCTTTCAAAGAATAGATGTAATTCAAAAGTGAATATTCAGAAGTACCTGAGAACATACTTTCCATTGCAAATCTAGAATGACAGCAACTATAATACCAGTTCTTCTAGTGGAGAGGACTTAGATTTCTCTCTTTTCATTCCCTCTCAACCTTGCACTGGTCATCACCAAAGGTTATTCACAGAATGTAAAAACACTGTTTGATATGCTAAATCAGCTTTAGGAAACAGACTAGCTTTCTCTCCAATTGCATTAGCGTCCTGTATCTTTTCTATATCTAGTACTACCAGTAAGGGAAAGCTCAATGCAGTAATAAAGGTATGATCTGTGTATACAGACACAGGCCAATAGACAAGGTCAGGTGTCAAATGTTTCTAGGTGTAAGACCTTGGAAAACTTTATAACTTAAGAAGCAGGTTGACTTTGAGTTTTTGCAAAGACTGAAGAAAACAGTGTAATATGAAGTGCTAGGTAGTATTTTGGAGGTAATATGAACTCCAAATAAGGCTAGCCATTTAAAATATTATCATTATGCCTTGCATTGTTCTCCTGAAAAAAAATTGACCAATGGAAAAACTAATAACCATAGAGATTCACAGTAAATGAAGATGTCTTATACTATTTTTTCCCTACTAATGAGAAAACTTGCCAGGTATTATGTATTCTATTACTAGCTTTGAGGATGTCATTTGAAGAATCAAAGGACACTAAGTTATCCTTTTTTGAGAGGTGGTAATTACCAGGAAATGAAATTTTAACACATTGAATGTGACTTGCTTATTTAAAGAACATTTCAATCTTTTATATCGTCTGAGAATTATCAGTATGACCATCAATTTTCATTTTACTAGCAAAGAATGGTAGTCCATGCTGTTAAAGAATTGTGGATAACAATTTAATTCCACAAGTATTGATTGAAGTGTGACCATGTGGAAAGGCTTTGTGCTTATTGGCAATGATTGTATGTAAGGCAAAGGATAAAGATAAGGCAAGAAAGTATTTCAAATGCTTTACTACACAATAGAGAGAGAGAGAGAGGGAGAGAGAGAGAGAGAGAGAGAGAGAGAGAGAGAGAGAGAGAGAGAGAGAGAGAGAAGAGATATTGTAAAATAAAGGTGAAAATCAAAAGTTGAGAGCATAGCTAAGTGAAGGATTTGATGTATTGTTTACAAGGCAGTCACCTATTTATTTATTCATTTATTATCTTTAAGTAATAGTACAAAGGAGATGCCATTCAACAACACACTTTATGATTATGAGTCTGGATCAATGATATCCCTTTCTGCATTCTTCCTTATCACCCCTTTTTCAGTTTTTTTTTAATTTTATAGGCCACACATTGAATTCTTGAGTGCATCCCCCAGCCTGTCTCTTCATTGACATGATAAAGAATTAGTACTTGAAGACCTATGAGCTGGTACTAAAAATAAATAGGATATCAACAAGTATGAACTAGGACAGGATGAAGTAGTATAAAAATATTTTATAATAGTTGGAAAACATAGATGGGGAGAATAGTAAAGGAGAAGAAATTAGCATCCAGGAAAGAAAATGGAAACCAGGAAGGGGCTTGAGGAAGGAGTCAGAAGCTCACATTGTTTATTCATGGAGATGCTATGCCAGGAGCTCCACTTATTAGTGCAACTACTCATTTTCCAAATTCTCCAATCAGAATAGGTATTACTCTGAAGAAAATTATTACGAAAGCATGGGCAGTTACAATTACATTGTAAATGGAAAGATAGCAAGAGTGACCTCAAAAGCAGCAGGAGGATTGACAGCATTAGCAGGATTAGGTGGCTGACATTTACTTAGGGCATACTAAGTGCCAGGCACTCACCGTATGTTTCAAGTAGACTACCTTACTTAATTTTTTAAAGTCATTCTTTAAGATATGCGCCATCTCTGTCTTTAAAATTGAGAGGTGCAGAGATATCAGGCAGAGCTTCTAGCAAATCAGTGCCATAATCAGGATTTCAACAAATCTAATACCAATGGACATGACTACTTTCTTACTTACATGCAAAAATAAGTCTCATAATCTGTGTCTTCTCTTCATACATAGTCTGATACTTCTTACAATCATTTCCTTCTTTTGGGGACAAGTGCATTATAATCAAAACAAAAATATATTCCAGTTTTTGTTCCTATGATACATATCATTATTTAAATGTCATAATACATAATTTGTATCATTAATTTGATGAGAAAATTCAAGATTTTTTTGTAGGGCCCTCTTGCAATGACTAAGAAATAGGTCACAAATCACTAACTTGGATACTTTGAAGATGTTGATGGTAGGATCTTGGAGAAACAATAGAGAGGAGTGCTTGTGAAAAAAATGTTTAGTTTCTGCATCCAGAAACTCACTATACACTCATGATCTTCAAAGTATATATGTGAAAACAGAACCATGTAACTTGAGGGTTTGGATGGGGTTGAAAAATATGGGGAATGATAGAGGGGGTAACATTGACCAAGGTGTATTGCAGTTATAATAGATTTGTTAGCTTGAAACCCCTTTGTAGAACTAAATTTTTACTACTACACTGTTGGTGGGAGTGCAAACTCATTCAACCACTATGGAAAGCAGTGTGGCAGTGCCTCAAAAGGCTAAACATAGAACTCCCCTATGACCCAGCAATTCCACTACTTGGCATTTACCCAACCACCCAGAAACAAGGACATACTAAACCCACTAGCACAACAATGTTCATTGCAGCACTATTCACCATAGCAAAGATATGGAACCAACCTAGATGTCCCTCAGTTGATGAGTGGATCAACAAGATGTGGTATTTGTACACAATGGAATTCTATGCTGCTGTCAGAAAGAATGACATCTCCCCATTGGTTAGGAAATGGAAAGACTTAGAAAAAATCATATTAAGTGAAGTAAGCCAGACTCGAAGGAACTTAGGCTCAATGGTTTCCGTCATTCGCCATAATCAGTAGAAACCTTGGGCTCTACTAGCAGAGATTTGCAATAGAGCAAAATCTTGATACATAAGGACATATAATGTGAAGCTAATTGAAAGGACCTCCAGGATACTGAAACAAAAGCCATATAATGAATGATTGTTGTCCTTAATGTACTATGTTGTCTCTCATCTCCTTTGCTGTCCCTTGGTTATCTCATATTGGTATAGTATCTCACTTTGTTATCTGATATATTGAATTTATTTGTATTTGGATATTTGAAATTTGATAGGGAAGGGGGGAAAACCAAGACGAGTGGGGGGTGTGGGGGGGGAGGGAAACGGGTACCAAGACATGTGAAAGGGTATCAATGTATGTGAATTAATGCACCTTCTATCTGGCAAATATCATGTAACCCCTTTACTAATTACAATAAAAAAAAGGAAAAAATAAATAAAACTTTAAAAAGTCAAAAAAAAAAACCCAAGGAGAGAAACTCATGATCCTTCATTGTTATGCTTCTTAGATCACGTGATTGAGATGCATCTGATACATCTTGAAAATGAAAAAAAGCATGAGCTGGTTAAGAGGCACTCATGCCATATGTGTCTTAAAGCTCTCTTCAATAATTGCCCTAACCACCAAGTCTCCCTTAATAGGAAGATATCCTTTTATCTAGGATATCACAGTGCATTTTCTACAAATAAAAACATACCAACTACTAGTTCAAATATAACTGATATGGAATGAAAGGGCCAGCATGCTCTAGTCTAGAACTATGGTCATTGAACCATGAAGAGAGATGCCAAATTATATTATGATTGGGATTTTGAGGTGTTCTTCCTCTGGGACAAAAATGATGCATATGTGTCAACATTTTACCCTGAGCACTAAAGACAGATCCATGTCACTGTCACACAGGCTAATGGAATAAACTACCACCTGCCTGATGGCAAAGTCTGACTCACGCTTTAGTGAGTCCATTGGAATTCAGCTGCCCCAAGGCAATATTTCCCACAAGCAAACTTTACACCCACAAGAATGTGAATGCTTGGTTTTCATTCTTTGAGATGGATACAGTTTTCATTGACCAAAGGAAATGAACACTAGCGTGTAATGACTGATTCTATAGTATTACTATATATATATATATATATATATATCTTTTTTTTTTTTTTTGGCCAGTCTTGGGATTGAGCTCAGGGCCTGAGCACTGTCCTTGGACTTTCTCAAGGCTAGAGCTCTACCACTTGAGGCTCAGCACCACTTCCGGATTTTTTCTATGTATGTGGTACCGAGGAATCCAACCTGGGTCTTCATGCATGCTACGCAAACACTTTAACCACTAGACCAAACTCCCGGTCGATTACTATATTTTTTTTTATCCTCCTAATAAATCCTCACTGATCAACAACTGTTGTAGATCTAACAATTGACTGATGGAAGAAAAGGGAGTCTGTATGTTTGGCAATATGTCTAATTAAATGCTTTTTGTAAAAACGAACAAAAACGTACACAATTTTAGGAGGTATTTACTTGAGTCTTTCCTTTATATTCCTTGTCATGACCGTGGAGATATATGAATTAGAGAATTGAGTTAATTGTATAGATATTCCACGTAGCTCTTCACTATAACCTCAAATGATTTCTGCACTTACGCATGGACATTTCTGGAACCATAAATACAAGGCACGTACAAGAAAATACTGAAGGATACTAGACAATACTTAATAGAAAGTGTGTGTGTATATATGACACATATATTATATGATATATATTATATATTCATGTATGTGTGAATCATAATGTCACTGAAATGTTTATGCTCAGATTTTGATATCTTATTTTGACTACTATCATTTTGAATTGTTTTCTGTTCCTGTGCAAATCATATCAACAACCTCTCAAAACATTGTAGAACATTTACAACATTAAACTAAGTTCTGTCTACATGTCAGAATCTTATTTCATATTTTAAACATGAATAATATTCTAAGATTCATGCATAAATGCAAAATTGATTTCACATGATCATCACTTACTTGGTTTGCTATACAGTTAGTATGGTTTTCCACTTGAAGTAAGAGTCTGCTTTGAGTTGAGAACTATCAGCTAAATTCTGCCTACAAACAACTCCCCAACACTGAACTTAGTTATAAAAACAAGTATCACCTAGTACATTAAGAACAACAATCACACATTATATGGCTCTTGTTTCCATATCCTGGAGGTCCTTTCATTTAGCCTCATCCTATATAGCCTATGTATATAGGTTTTGAGCTGTTATAATCTTCTACTAGGAGAGTCTAAGGTTTGTACTAATTATTACAAATGAGGGAAACCATTGAGCCTATGTTCCTCTGGGTCTGGCTTACTTCACTTAATATGATTTTTTCCAAGTCTTTCCATTTCCTTACAAATGGGGTGATGTTGTTCTTTCTGATGGCAGCATAGAATTCGTTGTGTATAAATACCACATCTTGTTGATCCACTCATCAACTGAGGGGCATCTGGGTTGGTTCCATATCTTTGCTATGTTATCTCTCTTTTGTTGTCCTTTGGTTATTCTCATAGTGTTACAGTATCTTGCCTTGGAATCTGATATATTGTATATATGTTTATTTGATATAGGAAAGAGAAGGGGGTGAAACAAGATGAGGGGAGGGGGTGAGGAGAGGGATATGGGGACAAAAACATGAGAAGGGATATCAATGTGTGTGAAGTAATACACCTCCTTTCTGGCAAATATAACTATAACCCCTCTATTAATTACAATAAAAATATATGAAAAAAGTATCACCACCAATGCCTTGACTTCCAAACTGGAGTTCCCAAATGACGTATCGTGGAAAACACTCTTATAAAGAAATTTCCCAGAACCTCACAATGAACTTTACAACTCAGGGTAGGCAGGGGTGGGGGGTGGAAATAGGAGAAAACAAGGAAGGCAGTAACACGTTCAACAAAAAATGTACTCATTACCTTACTTATGTAACCGTAATGGCTCTGTACATCACCTTTACAGTAAACAAAAGAAAAATAGATTTCCCAGGATGACACTCAAGAACATTCTAGAGCCAGCATGTTAAGTTTCCTATAGGGTAGGAACCTGACAGCACATGTGGAATGGTGACTTTCTTTAGAGTACCCTGTAGATTTGCAGAGGAATATTGCACATGGACTCTAAGCATGAGGTAAAATTCCTAAGGATGTGGTAAAATTTCTCAGCCTTTTCCTGTGTTTGGCTGTGTGAGACATTTTCTGTATTATAGTTTCATTAGCATCACTTACAAGAAGGTTTCATTTATACATGTCCACATATGCAAAGTATCCTGATCAACACCTATCTCAACTCAAACCAATCCAACAAGGTGAACTGCTCGTTTTTACACAATTCAGTAGACTACCTGGAACACATTCATCCTCCTTCACCTTTTCTGATGTGCCTCTCCCTCCTACTAGTACCCACACAACACAATTCATTATTTGAATATGCAATGTTACTAAAGTACACATTAATTCTTCAAAGGCTTTCCTTGGTATTTCACACATGAACATACTACAGCTTAATCAGTCACCCCCCCTTGCTTACTCTTGCTTTCCCCACACCCCTATTGTACAACAGCTTTTGGTGAGTTTCATTTTGACATTCTCAGGAATGTGGTAGTGCAAGAATCAGATTCAAAAAAAATCAGATTCAGAAAAACAATAGAAATTTAGTCTAAAAATTCTCATTATTGTTTTCTAAATGCACTAACATAATTATGCTTCACAAATTCTTTTATAACATGTTCTCACAAATATGTTCCTTAGTCCTCAAGATTTTTAGTTGACTATTGAAATTTTCAAGGACGACCATTAGTAATAATGTACCCCCTTCATAGTCACCCCCAAATCACTTCCATTTTTAAGGCATTATTTACTTGGCTTATCAGAACTGACTGTGAGATGTGAAAACCTGCATGACCTTGACTAAAGTAAAAGCATTTCCAAGTACAATTCATTTAACTACACTATTCTAGTGGATGACAGGGCTGAGACTAAGGGAGTATGAGAATAGTAAAGCTCCAAGTCCCTTGGGGTAGACAGATAAAATGAGGCAGAACTTGTCTAAACAACACATTTGTTATAACTAGTAATGGTGTTTTCAAAGTACTTGTGCTGGCAACTCTACTGACTGTGCCAGAGTTTACCTTATCATCACTGCTACAGAGACATTTTAGACACAAATCAGACTTGCCCATTGTGATTTTACTCAGGAAACAGAAATGATATCATGTATGAAAACCCCACTCCACACCTTAGTTTTTCATTAGCTAGTATTCAATCCCTAAAGAAAATCTTGTTGTACATACAAGTATTTAGGTAAAATTGGGCTTTTGTTATTAGTTGTACAAGGTGGAATGTTTTCTTGGTCTCAAGTATAAATGGAATACTATCAGTAATTAAAAAATCAATCCCAACTTCCATAGTATTTACTTTCTAAGTCCAAAATTATAAAGTGTACTCTTAATTTATAACATTATTTAATACTGTGAATTTACTTTTAGGTTACATGGAGACTTAGATTTCACCATTCAATAAAAATTTAAAGGTAAATAAACTGATATCTGTTGAACAGATGTTTTAGCAAAGTGCCAGCAAGAAATACTATATCTCTAGAATAATCACTGCGAGAAGGTAGGTATACTCACACTAACCATGTGACAGGCATAGTATGAAGAGTATTTTTTCGTTCTTTAGGTCATGCATTAGAAGCTGTTTGATTTCTATTAGGATGATCCCAAAGGTTTCATTAATAGACAATAGTTAAATTGAAACTCAAAGGACAAATAATAGTAGCAGTAGTAACCATTACAATAACATCTATTGCTGCTTTCACTTACAGAGCATCTGTACCAAGTACTGATCTAAAAGACTAATAAACACCAAATCTCTTCACTCCTACAATTCTATGAGGCAAGTTCAATACTCCCAATCTAAGATCTAGAAACTAAGTCTACAAAGATGAAATCGTTTGTCAAAGATCACACAACTACTAAGTAATGGCACAATGATTTGAATCAGATGATCCAGCTTCAGACACTGTGTCAGTGGCCCCAACATCAAAGTTGCTAAAGAGGAGTTTTAGCAGGCCAGGCCAAGTACAGGAAGTAATAATGGGAGTCATCGAGTGAAAGATTGTGCTTTCTTTTGTCACTGGGGTCCTTGAACATGTCCCTCACTATCTGGATAGATAGCAGGTATCCTTCATACACCTCCACTTCATCTTGTCCAGATAGGAAAAACAGGGAGCAAAATGGATAAAGAGCATATACAAGCATGAAAGTCCATTTTATCTAGAACTAATTATATGTATGTGAGCGTGTGTGAATATATATATGAATAGTAAAATGGAAGTTTAGGCTCAAGCATGAAAACAATAATTAACACATTCCAAAGGAGGTGTCAGACCATATGTTCAAATCCCACAGGCGGTTCTGAGAGCCATTAAGCAATTCTGAAATGACACACCCACATCACGAAGTCAGTTAAGTTACTGGAAAAGTGTGAATCAGACTTTGAAAGATGCTTGTCCTCACCATGGTTTAGGGAAAAGGAATTCAATAGGAACTTTCAGAAATATTTATATATGTCCACCAAAGTTTGATTTGCATGGGGACTGATGTCCAATGCAGGCCAAGTAACAGGCCATAAGGCACAAGGAGAGCAAGACTGCTGAGCTGGAAGTCTCTCA
The DNA here is from genome assembly GCF_031878675.1 of Megascapheus bottae. NCBI lineage: Eukaryota > Metazoa > Chordata > Mammalia > Rodentia > Geomyidae > Megascapheus > Megascapheus bottae. The sequence continues at coordinate 44,395,624 of NC_143513.1, forward strand.
GTTCCCAGAGCATTCTGAAGTTCCTGAGGAGCTAGTTTGCTAAAGGATGGAGGTTTTTCTGCAAGGCTAAAAGAAATACTAATACTGCATACTTCAGAGTATGCAAGAAAATTAAATGAAACTATAACAGCATTTAGTGAAATGTGGTGTCTATATGTGATAATTATGCTGTGCTGTTTATCAGTTTTATTAATATTTAGAAGTTCTTTTAAACTCATCTCAATTTCAAAAACAACCACTGCAAGAACCTCACTACTACAATGTCTTATCTAATCATCTTTGACTTATTTCTAAACCAATAACCCTATAATGCCACTGAGCTCCACCCCCTATCAAATGGAAATTAAGTTCAGCCTCAGAAAACAACAGTGACAAGAGATAATGATGGAAGTGATGGCACTGATCAAGATGTATTGTACTCATAAAGCAACCTGTTAGTACAACTACTTAAAAATAATTTTTAAAGGAAACAAAAACAACAGAAAACAATCAAAACAAGTATTTGTTTTAAGGGCCCATAGCCCTACAATTTTACTATGTATTCTGACCACATTATCTTGTCTATTCCCCCCTACCCACCTCCCTGGGATGGCAGTGAATATAATGTAACCCTTCTATTAATTACAATAAAATATATGTAAAAATAGAAAATTCAAAGTTCTTGGCCATGACAATACAAGTTCTGTGCTATAGAACCAGGATAAACAGTTGCTATAGCATTTTGCCATCTTATAATAACAAAAATTATTGTTCATTTTTGGGTCAAATAGTTAATATCCCACATATCACAGGGACAACAGTAACCTGAATTAAAGCAATGTATCTTGGATGGTGAAGCAATCATTCCTTAGTCATAGGTGGCTTAGAAATATATTGAGCCTCATGAGGTAAAATCAAACAGACTGACATTTAATTTCAAGTGAAAAATCTTCATGTTAGAGCACATTCAAAGCCAAATAGTAATTAAACACATATTGCAGCTGTTGGCTTCACTGGTTAATGGGTGTGAACTGAAAGAAGAAGCAATTTTTAAAAAATTAAAGCACAATATTCAATCACATGAATTCTGCTGAACAATTATGCTTCCCTCATGTCTTCATTTAACTGTACTTACCCTTATAAATTCTTGATACATAAGATGAATGTTTGTTGTCAGAATTAAAAGAAATCACACATACATATGTAAAAATGACATTTTACCTATAAAAGGCAGCTACAATGTTAGTACTTATGTCCATTATTAACAGGCCTACTAGATTTTTATGTACAAATTATTAATGTACAAAAATTTGAGTAGTTAGCTATCCTTTAACAATAGACGACACACAGGAAATGTTTAAACAACACACATGCTCAGGATTCTTTATTGATAGCAGGAACATAAGAAGCATACCAAGATGAGGTGAATGGAGACCTCACATATTTGTCCCTGCAATCATGAACTCTGCCAGCAGCCTCCGTAGCTGAGGAGAAAAGAGTTGCAAACATAAACTACCCAAGTGAGAATCTCCAATCTGAAACTCACATCCATACCATTGTTTAATAGGATTTTTTTTAACTTACATAGCTAAACATACTTCTACAACCAGGAGAGATGGCATTGAAAGTGCTATCTTATAATAATTAGGGTAAGAGCAAGGTAAAGCTTTAGAATATTTATGAAACTGTGAACTCTATTTTCTCTATTAACTTCAGAATAGACAAAAACGCCATAGCTATATGTACATCTTATGTTCATATTGATGTGCATATTTATACATATTTATGCATATATGTTGCTATATTTATGTACATGTGTACATGTATTGTTGGCTAAATATATGTGTGTATTAATATTCATAATTGCATACACATGAATATGCAATATTCATGACTCCATAGTTATTGAATAGTTAGCAGGTGTTCATCCTACGGTTACTTTGTGAAGGTTTTAGACTGCAATTCACCAGCAAAGTAGGCAGTGGAGTATCATCTGCTAGCAACTGGGAAGTACTGAAGACCACATGGGTGTACAGGGAATGAATCTGTACATAGTGAAGACAAAGCCGAAATGAAGGTGAGGATAGACTATATGATGGACTAGACTATATGAGGATGGCAATGTGATGGTGAAGGGGAGGGATGTAAAATTTGTCATCTGGAATGGGGAAGGAACTGAAGAGATCACCAGGGACAGTTGAGAAAAGCTCTTTAGAATCATTACTCATCAAGAAATAACACCACTGCAGGAAAGATCTCCCTGTAGATCAAATATATTCAGTTCTTTCACTAATGATTATTATTAATAGCTTACTGCTTTTGAATAAGCCTCAAAATTTAACCAAAAGGAAGGGAGCAAGACCTTAAAAAGCCCTTCCAAGTCTTGTGAGCATAGAGTGAGGGGAGTTTTGAATGTCTTTGCCTCTCATCAGTTTAACAAGGTCTATGACTACTGGGACAAGGCACTAAATTCGCTTGCTCTGAGAAAGAAAGAATCCAGACAGCAAGGCTTTTTCTTTGTCAACAATTTCACTCTACTTCTTCTTTCTTATTTTGTTTTGAAGCTACTAGATAAGTTTTGGATTTCAGATACACAGGCACCTGGAATCAACTAATCAATGAATTGAGAGTGTAGTGTCTCAAGTGCAGCAGATGGACATACATTGCTTTGATACTATAGTTGTGATTAGTTTGAGCTGTTAGACACAGAGATCACTAACACATAATGAGGGATAAACAAGATATAAGTCAAAGTTCTACATTTCAGGGCTAGTAGGGAATCTGTACAAGATGTTCAGACACTACTCTCTTTCTAGCTAAGCTTTCCAGCACTTTCTATTTCCAAGGTGGTTGCTTAAATACCAGGCATCACATCCAGAATACACAAAGAACAACGGAGAAAGAAGTAAGCAAAGGACACTGTTCTCTTCAAAAGAAACTCTGGGAGGTAGCATGTGGTTTAGCCCAAATATTTTTTGCCCAAACTCAGTGCCAAGGCTCTCCCTAATTGAACAGAGCCAAGGGAAATATTCTTGTAGTTTAACTGAGCAATGATAAGGGTTTAAAAAAATGTTTTTTTATTTGTTTGTTGTTTTTCTAAAGCAGAAGAACACCATGAAAGATTGTACAAGTCAGTTCTCAGTCTCTGCTATGTGCATGCACTTGTAGGAACAACAACATGTGAGCTAGTGATATGGATCAAATGTTTGTGTATCTCCCAAACCAGGTTGAAATGCAGTCTCTATTGGAACCATCTTAGGAGGCGAGACCTTCATGCGATCAGGTCATGGAAACTCCACCTTCTTGAATGGGGTCAGTGCCCTAATTAAAAGGTTGAAGGAGCCTATTTTGTCATGTTTGCTCCTTTGGTTCTGTCTCCACATGGAGACTTATTCTAAAGAAATGTACTCTTCTTTTTACCTTTAATATATCTTTTGAAATATATATAAGGCTATTTTGGGTGAATAGATATTTTCTCCCAAGTTCTGAGAAAGGGCATTTTGAGAGACATTCAGATGGTCAAAAAATACCTAAATTATTACTTAGTTGTTTACATCAAACTAACAATAAATTAACAGATAAAGAATTTGAATGTGGAGAATTCATATCTATATTGCCTAGAACTAATGTTTAAATGTTAAACAGATTAAAAAAATAAAGTATGGAATGTATTTAAACTGTTATTTAAGTAACTGTCATATGTTCAGAGTAGAACATATATTTTGTAAATAATATTCACTACTTAAGAAGTAATGATTTTACATAGAAAAGCTGCTAGGACTAAATTCCACCAATATAAATATGTCACTGAAATAAAAACTTTCCTACAAATAAACCAGGTAATCCTCATAGTATTTAGGTTTCCAAGTGCAGATACAATCTGAGATGATATTGCCAAAATCTTTGTGGTCTAAAGGATTTAAGAAAAAAAAATCTACAAAGACTGTGCACAGTTATAGTTTTCTCCTCACTGATGTGGGCCTTTCAGAAGCACATCAATCCATGCAGTACATAAGAACCAGCTGTAAAAGAGTTTTTTGTCAATACAAAGCAAGGTCACTGCATTACAGGAAGACTTGGCATTCTGTTTATTTCACTTCCATAAAGGGATTGTTCAAGGGCAAATTCTAAGAGAATGATTCTGAGAATCAGTGAAACCCTTGGGAAAAGAAACAGACAACTAGAAAAATTCCGAATAGCTAATAGGATATTCTTGAACTGCATTGTAAATAGAAGCAAGGAGTCTGGTTTTAACACTCGGCTGTATTTCTTGTTTAAGTCTGTAACTAAATGTGCTTACACTTTCTTTCAGAACAATAGAAAGGAATATGAAAAATATAACAAATTGCTGATAATTATGGTGATTTTCTGGAAAATGCAAGATAACAAATCAGCAAAGCTTGACAGAATTGTTATTTAACCTGGAGTCTGACCTATGTTGGGCCAAGTGGATTGTTAAGAGCTACTGTGTATGTTTTGGTTTTGCCAATCCTGGAGCTTGAACCCAGGACCTGGAGACTGTTCCTTAGCATTTTAGCTCGAAGCTAATGTTCTGTCATTTGAGCCAGAGGTCCACTTCTGGCTTTTGTTGATTAATTAGAGATAAAGAGTATCACAGGTTTCAACTGCAGTACTCAGAACTCATACTTTTGAATTCTTTGAGGACTATTGTTTGGGTTTTTTCAGATTGCAGGGATGAGCCACAGGGAAGTAGCCTGTTACTGTTTTTTAAATATTGTGCATTAATACTGTACGTGGAGAACACGGTCCAGACTAGGGAGAGGAAAGTGAAGCTTTAACTATGTTCTTAACATGTATGTTCTAAATAAAAATACATGGAAATGATCCCTGATGGATAAAATATAAAGAGGTGTCAGAAAACATGTGGCAAATAAACTTGGTTTATCGAAATGAACTCTGATACTTATTGAACGATGCATTCTGATGCTTGTTGAAATGAACTGTAAGAAAGGGAAGTAAAGGTTTCTTTAAAAAATTATTATAGTTTGTGATTCTTTTCTTCTTTCCGTTTTGGTTTATTCCCTTCTGTCTTTGTTTTGTATTCTGTACCCTCTATCTTTTATAAGTCTGATTTGGGGAGGGAAAAGAGGAGCACAGAAACAGTGGGACAAAAGATGAACTAATTAGCACTGAAACCCTCTAAACACTATGCTGGAAATGAACTGTACAATGTTGAGGGTAGAGAAGATGGAGGGGAAAAAATTGAGAGACAATGAGGGAAGTGGTGACACTGTTCAAAAGGAATATGACTGGAACTCATGGACCTGGAGTGTAGCCTAGTGGTAGAGTGCTTGCCTAGCATGCACGAAGCCTTGGGTTCGATTCCTCGGTACCACATACACAGAAAAAAAAGCCAGAAGTGGTACTGTGGCTCAAATGGTAGAGCTCTAGCCTTGAGAAAGCTGAAGGACAGTGCTCAGGCCCTGCATTCAAGCCTCAGGACTGGCAAAAAAAAATGTACTCATTACCTGAATCATTTAACTGTATTCCCTCTGTACATCACTTGTAATATATATATTAGATATATATATAACATATATGTTTTATATATATATAATATATATATATATATATATATATATATATATATATATTGGACTCTGGGCTTGGGTATTGTCCCTGAGCTCTTCAGCTCAAGGCTACCACCCTATCCCTTGAGCCACAGTGCCACTTCCTGTTTTCTGGTGGTTAATTGGAAATAAGAGTCTCAGGTTCTTTAGTGCTGGGACTGGCTTTGAATCATTACTCTCAGATCTCAGCCTCCTGTGTAGCTAGGATTAGAGGTGTGAGCCACCTAGCCCTGCCTTACAATAATTTCTTAATCCAAATAATAGCATGCAAAAAATATCCCACAAAAGTCCAATTCAAATCAGACAAAAGCAGCAGACAAGCATGCAGGAGAAGTGAACACTCTCACAAAGCGAAGTCAGTAGCCCAGGACATTGTGTGGTCACTAGCAGCATGTTAGGTATCAGTAATTTGTCCCTTCTGAACAGTCTTACCATTTCATACAATGGGATTATAAATCCTTGCAATCATATTTAACAGAACAATGCCTAGTACCCAGGCTGAAATAACCTTTATAAAGTTGTATATTTGGCTCCTAGCCCTGCTTTTGTGACACTCATTTATTTCCAAAGATTTAAATAAATGATGCAAGATTCCCATAGAGAGAGGGAGTATTTATTTAGAAATACAAAGATTGAATATTTTTTAAGCGTAGGAAATTCGAAGTTGTTAAGAAATCAAGAGGGTGATATAATCATGATGTGGAAATCTTACAGGAAAAGATTTGTAAATCTTGCTCCAGATGATTTAAAAAGAAAAACCCTCAGAAATCAAGATAAACTTTATTTTCAACAAATCTGTTCTAAATAAAAATTCATGGAAACAATCCATGATAAATAAAATATAAAGAAGTGTCAGAAAAAAACATGGCAAGTAAACTTGGCTCAGGTAAAAACGATTTAGAAAAATCATGTTAAAATATTTTAGAGTAAGCCTGGCTCATGCCTGTAATCCTAGCTACTCAAGAGGCTGAGACCCAAGGATCGTGGTTCAAAGCCAGCCCAGTCTGTGAGACTCTTATCTCTAATTAACCACTAGAAAACTAGAAGTGACTCTGTGGCTCCATGTGTAGGGTGGTAGTCTTTGAGCTGAAGAGCTCAGTCACAATGCCCAGGCCCGGAATCCAAGTCCCATGACTGACAAAAATAAATAAATAAATTTTAAAAAATGCAAGCAGGAGTTAAGCCTTTTATTAAAATGTCTTATTTATTTTTAATTCTTCAGATAATCATGAAGAAACACCATCCAGTATATTCTAGAAATATCTCTCAGTAAGAGACTAACGGAAAGCAAATATAAGCCACTGTCATCTTTTTTTTTTTTGGCCCACTTTTATTTATTTAATTTAAAGATTTAAAGATCTGTTCAGTTTTTTGTTATTATGACAAAGGTGATGTACAGAAGGCTGACAGTTTTACAAGTCAGGTAATGAGTACATTTCTTTTTGGACAATGTGACAATGTCACCCTTTTCCTTGCTCTTTACCAAGTTTTTCTGTGTTGTCCCCACCTACATGTTTTATAGGTCTTTTTCATAGTGTCTAGTGAGTATCACTTCTGCATTTATTCACCCTTTTTCTCTCCATTTCCGTGGCCCCTTATCCTTCCAAAGACAAATAAGCAAAATAAGACAAAAAGGAAATAAAACAAAAACATCTTTTTAAAAGCTTTTGTTTCCATTTCCTGGAACTCATTTTGATAAATATTATTTTGTATGGTCAGAGGCACATAGGTATACCACTGTCATCTTTAGAAGAAAACCATTATGGAAACCACACACTGGCACTTACAAGATGAATGTCATTATATATGATGGATGGTTAGAACAGGAAAATATTTTAAAAGAGAAAATATTATGCTATTCCTTTAGAAACATATTTAGTATTTGGCTAACCTCCTGTTTTTCATTGTCTAGACATTTCAACTTATTTCTTCAAGCTTCTTACCCATAATCTTATAGAAGTCAACATTCAAATAACTCTAAGAGGTCTTGAGGAAATAAGATGAAATGTTCACATGAAACAAAAATGAAATTAGCCAAGAAGAATAAGAATAGTTCTGATAACCAAACCCTGCTCCAGGAAATTTTCTTTAGAACACTGAAACAAGATTTAACTCTCCCCTTCCCCCTTTATTATGCCTAGGTGCTGTCCCTTAGCATTTTCACTCAAGACTGGTGCTCTACCCCCTAAGGAACAATCCCACTTCTGGCTTTTTGCTGGCTAATTTGAGATAAGAGTCTAAGATTAGTCTAATCAGCTGGCTTTGAAATACTGTCCTTGGGCCTCACCTTCCTAAGTAGCTAGAATTAGAGATGTGAACCACCAACCCTGGGCAGGATTTTTTCCTCTGTTCATGTGTGAGTGTCAAGGGAATGACTATATGAGTACCAAGCTTGATATGTGTACAGATTTAAATACCTAATGACTTCATCTATTATATTTTAAAGACATGCTTTCAGCATCAAGTTTCTCTGTACTCTGCTGTCACCATGGTAGCATGGCGGTTCTGTCATCTTGCCAATCCTCTGCTAAACATTTTCTTCACTGCTTTAGCCAAGTGAGCTACCTCCAGCCAATCCAGTAAGAAATCTCCACACTGTGAAAGGGATGTGGAGAAAAGAAAAGAGTTTGAAGAAACCGGTGGAGGATACATTTCTATGCATGAAGGAGAAAACTGAAGACAATCTGCATGAAGTAAGCAGGCATATTAAATATCTAAAGTGGAAAGGATTTGAAGAAACAAGTAAATGAAGTTATTCATTTTATCAATGAGGAGAGAAAAATGCAGAAAGAGGTTAAATAAATTGCTATGTTCTTTAAGAGAAAATACCTTGTGTTTAAAACAGTGAACCCTTTATTATTTATGGCTACCATTAGTTTATTCTAACCTACAACAGAATATATGAGATTTTGCCTCCAGAGAAGACATCTTTTTTGGAAAATTCTTTACCGACATCCATCCTTACCCCCACCCACACACACACCCACTGAAGGTGGGAGAGGGGGGTGGTGTAAAAAAAATCAGCTGATATTCCTTAATTCTACAGATTTTTCACTAATCAACAATACTTTTGAAATATCTTTGCATCTACCTCAGTGTAGCTAGGGCTACCTTTTCAAACAGAATCCTACTCAAACAGATCTTAGATATCTGAATGGGAATAGAATGAGGCACAAATGACTCGGAAAGATCATTAGTTAGTACACCACTAGTTTACGTTACTACTGCATAACCAAGAAGCTGAGATCCTGCACATAAGCAAACAACTTCTCAAACTCTTATGGCCAAGTCCCACACTGTAATAATGTACACATGCATAAACTAGCCCATGTTTCAGTGAAATATTAGAATCTAAGTGATTAGAAGTGCCTTGATTTTCTAACATTGACACGCAGGAATGATAAACTAATTCATTACCCAAGGCCCTTAAAGGATTTTTGCACTGGTAGATACCAAAGGCCTGGGACAACACATCATTTGTGAATTTTTTAAAGGATAATGAACAAAAAGGCCTTCATATGATAGTGTGTGTGTATCCATGTCTAGTGAAAGGGGAATGATGGAATAAGAGAATATACGTAACGGGGGCATTGTGTCAAAGCATCACTACAATTTTCTGAGTGTTCAGGAAATCTCTGATTACTTTCCAGTGCATACAAAAGGACAAGCAGCAACCCAGCTGTCATTACTTCACGTCATATCATATCATCCAAACTTCCTCACAAATGAGTTGAGTTCCTTGAATGGAATTTGGTACATAGTATGAAACCATGGTTACACTTGTTTCAACATCTGAGAAATTTTTTCAATTCTCTTTTTTCTAATATTCTCTTCAAGTTTATCAATTGCCATCAGTTACTCACCACTTTTTGAAGGCTGTCCTTAAAAATGGGATTAAAGGAGAAAAGATTCATAGTTAAATCATAGACCAAAGGAGGGAAAACTAATGTAAAGATTGCTGGTGATTTTTCTGTAGTTTGCTGCTACTGTAAAAATACTAATATTCCAATTTTCCAATTAAGGAAAACAGTGCTTATTGTTGCTAGTACCTTCTTTCAGAGTAACTGGGGACAGTTAGATGGTGATTATTCACAAAGTCCAGGTTGAATACATTATTGATATACTGTACAGTTTTTCTACCTGTGTACTGCACTTTTTGTAGAAATCTGTCATCTTTACTCAGCAGCTACCTCTACCTAAAGGCACAGCAATTCTGGATGAAATGTCAGTGTTCTTCTTTTCCATAGTTCTGGAAATAGTTTGTAGGATGTGGAAAGTTATTTTTGAGTTAGAGCTAGTATCTTAGTATTTGAATTTGAGAAATTTAAAGATGGTTAAATTGAACTTGTCTGCTTACTGCTTAGTACAAAGCTAATTTTAGTCCAGCTCGTACATAAAACCTTACAAAAGATAAGACACAAAAGGAAATTTTAATGGCAAGGTAACATATTTGTCATAGGATCCTTTTAATTGTAATTGGAAGATCTAGGCTCTCTTCACTGTCAAACACCCATAGAACTGTTTATGGCCTTATGGTGTCCTCTAATAATGGCATTACCTGTAAACATACCACTGAGAGGGGCCGGGAGTTTGGCCTAGTGGTAGAGTGCCTGTCTAGCATGCACGAGGACCCAGGTTCGATTCTTCGGGACTGGCGCAAAAAAAAAAAAAAACATACCACTGAGAAAGCCAGGGAACATGGAACATGGCATGTGACAGCACATTCTACTCTTTCAAATAATATTACCAAGTTGTATACTTAAGTACTATTTGTGTATATTTATTTAGAAAGATACTTTTCTTCCTAAAGTTTTTATTTTTTCTTAAGTTTTTAAAGTAAATATACATTGAAAACAACCATATATGTGTGTATAAATGTATGTGTTTATATATATATATGTATATATACACATATATAAAAGGTATATATATGTAGACACACACATATATATATTTAGAAATATATATATATATATTTAGAAAATTAGAAATCAAAGTTTGTTGGATTGCTAAGCCTTAGGAAAACTATTCCTCTAAGAGATAACATTAAGTATAAGGAATGGAAAGGTGAGAGGTTATTTTAAAAAAATGGTGAAGCCGGCTCATACCTGTAATTCTAGCTACTCAGGAAGCTGAGATCTGAGGCTCACAGTTCAAAGCCAGAGACTAAAGTCCATGAAACTCTTATCTCCACTTAACCAGTAGAAAATGGGAAGTGGGGCTGTGGCTCCAGGGGTAGCATGGTAGCCTTGGGCTGAAGAGCTCAGGGACAACACCCAAGCCCAGAGTTCAAGCCCCCCCCCCAAAAAAAAAATGTTGAGGGCTGGGAATGTGGCTTGGTGGTAGAGTGATTGCCTAGCATACAAGAAGCCCTGGGTTTGAATCCTCAGTACCACATAAACAGAAAAGGCTAGATGTGGCACTGTGGCTCAAATGGCAGAGTCCTAGCCTTGAGTAAAAAGAAGCTTAGAGACAGTGCCCAGGCTCTGATTTCAAGCCCCAGGACTGTCAAAACAACAACAAAAACCATGTTGAGTAAACCAGTACTGTGATATTTCTGAAGTATAAATCGAAAGCATCTAGAGGGAGGTAACACATGTTATACTACTATGGGAGCAGAGGTACCTGTGAACAACCCATACACAGAGACACGTAATAAGACCACCATAAAAACCCACTTTTGCTGCATAGTAGGTGACAGATTCTCTTAGCATTTAGGCCAAAAGACCAGTTAGGGGACTACTGCCAACATCTTGACTAGACACAACTGGCACATGAATTTATACAACAGATGTGGACATAGGAGGGATAATGCAACTATAGAAAATATTTAGAAAGTAAAAAAATAGTGAATAAGGAAGACAAGGCAGCAATGATTCCCATGTTTCGGTACTAATCATGAGGGAAAAGGATCTCTGTAAAAGCAAAGCTGGAACATCAAGCTGATGGCTTGAATCGAAGTGAGAAACAGTTAGATCAATGCTAAGTGAGCTTTAGGTGTATTGTGAGAAACAAAATAATAATAAATGATAATCCAATGATATTTTGCATGTACAATATATAATGTATATGGATGTACCACATATACACTATACATATTATATATGTTGTATATGTGTTATATATAACATATCTGTTGTATGTATTTTATAATATACCTGTTATATATGTATATATACACATTTATAAATATATATACTTTTTTGTGGGTTATGAGGCTTTAACTTGGCCTGGGTGCTGTTCCTGAGCTCTTCAGCCCAAGTCTACTGCCCTAACCCAGGACCTGGACATTATCCCTGAACTCTTCAGCTCAAGGCTACCACCCTACCCCTTGGGCCGCAGCCCCACTTCCCATTTTCTAGAGTTTAATTGGAGATAGCAATCTCAGGTCCTTTTGTGCCTGGGCTGGCTTTGAACCTTGATCTTCAGATCTCAGCCTTTTGAGTAGCTAGAGTTACAGGTGTTAGCCACTGTACCCGGCTATAAACATGTTAAGCATATGTAGAATGATAGCAAGAGTGAAACAAGATGAGCATTCAACTCTAGAAAGGAATGATTCTGGGTCGGGCAGACTTTAAAGAACATTAACTAAGTTCCTATCAAATTAACCCTATGAAATTTTAAAATTATATTCACACTCACATTTCTATTCTACATTCAAACTGAATTTAAACTAAAGATTGTGTTTTGATTACTGCTTTTTATAGAGGAAATTAAGACAAATGTTAAATACTAAGATTTTTAAAAATTATCCTTTCTAATAATAGGACATAACAGAATCGTAGCTAGCTTTTAAGCTAATAAAGAGAAGGGTCAAAAATATGGAAAAAAGAAAAATATAGAAAGGTAATCAGGCTAACTCAATCAAGGACTGATTGTTTCCTGTAGCCATCTTCTTCCCTTTTGCAGAAGAATAGGTTATGCACTTAACTGTTTATATTTGCAAGTATTTTTATATTGTTTACTATGTATAAAAAAGATTTATGCATTATATACATTACATAATGCAAGCTACTAATATCCTTTCCCTAAATAGCTTAAGTTTGAATGGGACTGAGATAATAAAGAAAATGTCAGTAATTTGTTAATTAAAAAGATGGGTGCAATGGAAGAAAATACAGTAGGAAAGAGGCATAGGGCATCTGTTGTCAAAGGAAAAGTTTGATAAGTTAGAGGACTATTTCAGTAAACCAGGAATGACATGATGGTGGCTTAGACAGGATGGTCACAATGAACTTGATGAGAAGAGATAAACATTCACTGTGGTGATACATATAGATAAAACACTTGGTTTGTTGGCTTAATGTGGGGTGCAATGTAAAGGCTGGCTGAGGAACATTTTCTGACAAACGGAACTACATGTGAGACTGGGCATATTCAGATGGAACAGGGGATAGTATAGTTCCTATGATTTTTTGGGGGGGGGTCATAGGGCTTGAACTTGGCCTGGGCGCTGTCCCTGAGCTCTTCAGCTCAAGGCTACCACCCTATCTTTAAGCCAAACCCCACGTCTTGTTTTCTACAGGTTAATTGGAGATAAGAGTCTCAGGTCTTTTTGTGTCCAGACTGGCTTTGAACTTTGATCCTCAGATCTCAGCCCCCTGACTAGCTAGGATTACAGGCGTGGGCCACCAGGCCCAGATTTAAGACTGAATTTTGATTACACATTCAATATGTCAGAGATAGGAAGGAACTAAAAGATCCTGATGCCATGGAAGTTAGAAAAGAAAACATCTTATTGAAAAAAAAAAAAAAGGGATCCACTGTGTCTATGCACCTAAAAAGTCAAATAGGAGTTGAATAAAGTTGTTAACTTGCCAAGAATAGGTTGTGGGGGCATAGGGCTAGCAGGTAAAAATCTGACTGAAGTGGGCTTGAGAAAATAGGAGAAGACAAAAAATACAGGCTGTGAGTGGCTTGAACTCTGGGCCTGCGCTTTGTCCCTGAACTCTCCAGCTAAGGCTAGAACTTTACCACTTTAGCCACAGCATCACTTATGGTTTTTCTGGTGGTTATTTGGAGATATGAGTCTAATGAAATTTAGTGCCAGGCTGGCTTTGAACCTCAGCCTCCTGAGTAGCTAAAATTACAGGTGTGAGCCACTGGCTCATGGCTGAGTCAATTTTTTTGAAGGTCTTAGGTGTTGAAGAGAAACAGAAAATTGCTAGAATAGAGGCAGAAGAAGGAAGTTTTGTTTTGTTTTGAAAATGGTGGAATTTAAGAAAAAAACCACTATATTAGTATGCTGTTAGGAAATATACACAGGAAAATACTAATGATGCAGGAAACAAAGTTAAGAATTGCCAGATTCATGTACAATATTGGTAAGGCAATGAGATGAGTGCCAGCTTTAGCTATGAGCTAGGGAGTGCTCCAGGCATATGATACTGAGCTATTTAGTAAATAATAATCAATCAGTATTGACTTTCAGTCTTCCTAGAATAAAGCCTCCTAATGCTCTGTGAACAGTTAGGGCATTAGAATCTAATCAAGATCTTTAAAGTTAAATCACTATTTTACCACTGATGAGCTCCAAAACCCCAGACAAAACATTGGATCTTTCTTTTGGCTTAGTTTGTCTGTGATTATGAAATTCAGTATGTACTGGTCATTACAATACTTGAGAAAATAATAAACTGTACAAGCAAAATTTCCCAGCCACCAAATCTCTTTGATGGTAGAATTTTAGAGCAATAAATAAATAAATAAATAAAAGATGCTTGTATACACAAATGTTTGCTTAGCAATAGTCATGTGATCTCACAGTCGTATTTCGACTTTGCAGGTCATAGATTTCCTCCAAATCAAAGACCTTTAGTCTCTATGCCTCAAATACTCTCTACAACTAAGTTTCTGAGAAGATGTATTTTTTATGTAAACAGCACATATTTAGTATTCAAGTTTCCATGAACATCCTGCATTTGAAGCTCAGCTGCAGTCATTATCCTTAGAGAGAAAGCTCAAAGGTCACTGCCACTGGGAGGCATCCTGCATTCTCCTGCAGAAATCTGCTCCTTGTTCCAACTTTATTCATACAGTTCAAAGCCACCCAAATAGGTTGCTTTCTAATTATCTGTTTACATTTATGTCTTCCAAGTACTAAGAGCACCTTATCTTATCATCCTTTGAGTCTTCAGTGACAAGTACTGAGAAGATATGGGATTAATCATTGCTGAAGTTAAGCATAATTTGGTATGGAAGCTGATCTAATAAAATGCCATGGCACACAGTAAAGAAATGGAATAAGGGGGCCGGGAGTTTGGCCTAGTGGTTAAAGTTTGCCTAGCATGCATGAAGACCCAGGTTTGATTCCTCGGTACCACATACATAGAAAAAAGCCAGAAGTGGAACTGAGGCTCAAGTGGTAGAGCTCTAGCCTTGAGAAAGTCCAAGGACAGTGCTCAGGCCCTGAGCTCAAGCCCAGGACTGGCAAAAAAAAAAAAAAAAAAAAAAAAAGAGAAATGGAATAAGGGCCAGAAGTTTGGCCTAGTGATAGAGTGCTTGCCTAGCATGCACGAAGACCCAGGTTCGATGCCTTGGTACCATGTACATAGAAAAAAGCTGGAAGTGGTGTTGTGACTCATGTGGTAGAGCACTAGCCTTGAGGAAAGCCCAGTGACAGTGGTCAGGCCCTGAGTTCAAGCCCCAGGACTGGCCAAAAAAAAAAAAAAGATGGAATAAATAGCCATTAAGATAGGTTTGTATTAGTGCCCATGAGAAAGGTAGGCTCAGGGTTCATATAATTAGCATTTCTGACTATTTCATAAAGCAACTCTGGATTTCACAGATTGCTTTAAAAAACAGTTAAGGAGATTGTAATACAAAAGACAGAATGTAGGCCTGTTCTTCCTTTCTTAGAGAGAAGTATGTTATACCTTCTTAGGGGTTCCTTTAAAAACTGCATAACTGTTCTGGTCTACCTTTTAAGTTCCAAGAGAATCTTGATAACAAATGAACTACTGAAGTCATTGCTTTGATATTCTCAATTAAATGAATTTTTAGGATTCCATTTCCTGGCAAAGGTAAAGTTGCTTATTCCTATCAGATCCATTCTTTTCTCTACTCAGCTTCTCCTTTTCCCCCTGCAGTGAGGCCTCTGTCTTTGAATTCTCTGTTAAGCTTTTTAATAGACAATCTGCTTCAGCACTTTCCGAGAAAAAAAAAGGAAAAAGTACTTCCTTTCCCTTCACAATGGCAGTTAAGCCTTCTACTCACTATGAAATCAAGTGGAGACATCTGTGCTTTGTCATCAAAAACAAAACAGTTTTATGTGCCTAATTATTATCTCCTTAGGTTGAGAATTCCACTGCCTTTGTGCCACCTTGAGAATTCAGTCTTCATTCTCCACAGGCCTCTTTGTATTAGTATTTATCTGCATGTGCCTCTGAGAAATTGTTTACAACCAATGTTAGACCACTCTTCAAATTAAGCTTAAAATGGAAATACTTTTTGGGGCCAGGAGTTTGGCCTAGTGGTTGAAGTGCTTGCCTAGCATGCACAAAGACCCTGGTTCAATTCCTCGGTACCACATACATAGAAAAAAGCCAGAAGTGGTGCTGAGGCTCAAGTGGTAGAGCTCTAGCCTTGAGAAAGTCCAAGGACAGTGCTCAGGCCCTGAGCTCAAGCCCAGGACTGGCAAAAAAAAAAAAATGGAAATACTTTTTGATAATCTGCATTCCATTTGTCTTCTAGAAATCATAATAAAGCTGGGTGCAATGGCTCATGGCTGTATCCTAGCTACTCAGGAGGATGAGATCTAAGGATTCAGGTTCAAAGCCAACCCAGGCTGTCACTGTTATCTCCAATTAACCATCAGAATATTGAAGTGTCACTTTTGCTCCTGGGTAGGGCGGTAGGCTTGAGCTGAAATGCTGTGGGACAACATCCAGGCCCAGAGTTCAAACAATAATAATTTGGCCAATAGGTAAAAATTGTTTGGAGGCAGAAAAATCTTTGGAGTCCATTACTGTGTAATTAATACATTAAGGACAGAAAAGCAATGTCAATCCCAATCATAGAGAAGATGGAGGTTATCATCTCTTACTATTTTCATCTTACAATGAAGGGTTTTGTTATCCCCAGATCCTAGAAAGGCAACTATGGGGAAGAAATAAAGCACCTATAACACATTAGTCCACACTAACAGCAAAGAAAGCTCTGCTTTTGTTTTTCTTCACACTATCCACAGATTCACTTCTTTTCTTTTTGTCTTTGCCTTGTGTTTATTCCTCAGTTATTTTTTCAATTAACTGGGAATTCTCAGAAGGTGGATGACTATAGAACAGCCATGACCAAATATCTATTTCTTAAAAGCTAGAATATTGGATATATTAACCAGGACAGGCTACTCATGAGGCTCAGGTAAACAAACCCCAGTGGATAATTAAAGTCAACAAACCACAGGCACCAGACTACAAATCAAATAAGATTCAAAGGTTATATAAGCAGGTCACTGGGGTAGAGAAAAAGGAGAAGTAAATGTCACAATGCAACTATGTCAAGGAAAATTGATGAGTTTTCTTGAGTATTCAGGACAAGGAGTTGTTGGTGAGAAAGTAGAGTTCCACCATTGTAACTAGTTCTTTCAAGGGACAGATGAGACTATTAAGCCAGTCCAATTTTCAGCAAAGCAAACAAGTTTTTCTAACTTTGTTGGATTCCAGTAAGTCATTCAAGTAGGTTCTGTCATTAGGCCATAAGGAAGTTGTCAACTAAAATAAAAATGGACTACTGAATTGATGAGGTCTGAAGAAAGAGACAAAAATAAAAGCACACAATAAAGAAATACAAAGGAAGAACAGGAAAGAAAAAGAGAAGAGATTGACCCTTTTCCACCTATCATCAAAATCTGTTGAGAAAAGAATGAAGCTTTTAAAGATCAACAATGTCATTTCAATGGCAACAGAATCTAGATTGAGATATTTGGTAGTAGGGTAGAATTAGACTCATCTCCATTTAGGCTGATTGCAAACAAAGGAAAACAATATAACATATTCTATAGAAAGAATATATACTTCCATAAAATTAAAGTAGATGATGCATCAATTATGTATCTGGAAGGAGATTTTAAATTTTTACAGAAATAACCATTCATACATATCAGTTGACTCTTATAGTCTGGGAACTTACTATGTGCAAATGGATAAGCTAATTTTCATATACTGTCTAATTTAATCCTTACAGCTATCTTATGAGGTAAATATGATTATGAATCCAATTTCATAGATGAGAAACCTGAGGCATAAAGAGCTTAAACAAACACCCTGCTGTTAATTGGAAGTCAGAGTTCTTAACCTCTGTGCTACATTGACTTCAAGTCACAACTTATTCACTTCCCTAACTTCTGACCTCTGGTGTCATTGTAATTGTCAGGTCAGTATAATACACCTCCAATATTCTGTCTGGGCCAAAACTAAATACTGCCAATACCTGCCCAACTGACATTGGATTTGTACCCCAGAATCTGGCCCACTTCTGAGCTTCTATCTAGACTAGGGTCTAGAAAGCAAAGAACACTTCAAATCCTTTCAAATTCATGGTCTTTTACTTTCCAAAGAATCATAGAACACCCATTTTAAGGTATTTTAAAAGGTTTAATTACAAATTTTTGCATTTGCTTCTTAATAAATTTTGGGGTTTTATTTCTCCTAAAAGTTGTAATATATATATATGTATATATCTTCTCAGAATTTTTAATCTAAAGAAAATATTTTTGGAAAACATACCACTTTATTAGGGCTACAAAGAGCTATAAAATGTACAAACTGCTTAAGCTATGGTATGGTGGAAATTTTCTATATTTCCAAAAGTGAGTCCACAAAAACTACAAATCTGACCCCTCAATCTAGGTAAGTAAGCAAGGCTGAAGGCTTTGTGGAGGGATGACCTCTGGATGCCCAATGTCAAGTTTCATGTATAATTCAGATTTTCTTTCAAAGAGCTTATCACATTTTCACAATGTTAACTCCCCTTCAGATCTGACATGGTGGAAGTGTTACTTTCATTCTCCAAGTTACCCGCACTTGAAAATCCTGTATTTATCCTTCATTCTTAACCATTCTTCTTGAGTCCCCTCACCCACCCCCAACCATACACAGCAAATCTTATTATTGTTTAAATAGCTTTGTCTAAGAGTACACAGGTCAGAGACAGGCTAGTACGAATGGAGTAGTAAAGTCCTCTGGGGGTCTCTAAGGAAATCTTACCTGCTGAATTGAGTTAATGTCCACTTGTGCTTTGGAAATATGCCCAGAAGTGAGTGGACAGCATGGTCTTTTATATACAATATAATTGCCCAAAGCAGAAAGCAAACAATAAAGGAAAATGCTTGGAGAGCCTGGGTAACCATAACGATGCATTGTACTCAACCTTGTATTCAATTTTAAAAACATTTTTTCTCATTTCTATGATTAATCAAGAAGTTTTAAATTTAATTTTAGCCATTCTCTTTTCCTGTAACACTGTATGTAATGAAACCATTCTCTGAGCCAGGGAATAGCTCCATGGTAACCGATTCTGAAACATCAGCACAGGATGGAGCTTTCAGTGTGTGATTGCAGCTCGGAAGAGGAGGAGGAGGAGGAAAATGAAGAAACCCACATTGGATTTCTTTCCGTTCTTCAGTTAACACCCTGAGCATAAGAAATCAGCAATCTCGTCAAGTTATTAAAGACTAGGGAAGGAAAACTGAATAAAGTGACAGAACAAGCTGAACATGTGAAGTTAGTCATGGAATTTCAGTGTCTGAGTAGTCCCTAAAGAGATGAAAAATGCATCTCCTACTCTATAAAGCATAAAAACAAACAAGCAAAACAACCAAAAACAACTCCAGGCCCTGATACCACACTTTCCAGCTTCTAGCAAAACAGATCTACTCACACACTCTACACTCACTGTGAGAGCAAAGCTCTGGGAAGTAGCAAGAGTGCTAGGGCCTAGGTTCATGTTGTTGAAGATCAATCCTGGAGGGACAATGCTCTCTATATGGAACAAATTAAATTTTCCTGTGTCAAATAATGGACTGTACCAGAACTTGAATACCAAAGTTTCATCTAAATACTACCAACTGGAATGAAATTCCATCTCTGCGTTTCCAGTCATCATTATGTAAGCCTGACAATCCTCGAGTCTTTACAAAAGTTTCATAATTTACCTGTCAAATGCAAGCAAACGGAGTGAACTAGGAATAACTGGGTTTAAAGCAAGTAAAATGCATTAGAGAAAGCATTTTAAAGGGACAGCAGTGTTGAAAGACAAAGGTCCTGCTTTAAAAACAGAAAAAAAAAAAACAAACTTTGGGAATGTATTTTACGTTTAGATTGTCTTTAGGTATTTGGGTGCTGCGAAACAGCTTAAGGGTATTTAATACCATTTGTTCTTCCCATCTTGTTTGCACTATTAATTTGGCTAATGGGTTAGTAATCTCCTCTTTATAGATAGCAGGAATGTAAACTTCAGCCCAGCACTTTTCTAAATTATTACATCCTCTAAACAAATGGGATACAGATTAATGAGGTTTTACTCAAGGCGCTGGATTCACAGGAGCCTTAAATGAACTGATGCATCTTTGTTCCATTTAATGAAAAGAACAGTCAAGAAATGTAAATCTGACTTGAATGCAGGGCAATAGAACTAGATAGCTACCTGCCAACATTGAAATCACCTTCAAAGTTCCTCTTCTGGCAAGGGAGAGGGCTCTGACTACCCTCTGTCAGTGCCAACTACCACCACGTACATAAGAAGAAAGTTCTTAAAATGTCTTAAAAGTAAAAAGAGGGAGAACAGTGAATTTATCTAAGTATGGTATACGCATTTATGGAAATATCACAAGAAAGTGTCTTTATATCTCAAAAATGACAGGAAACACAAAACATAATGCTTATTCCCTTCTTAATTTCTCTAATTCCACAATAACACATACAGAAACTATAATGCACATTAACGTTCAGCTGAAAGAGTTCTCACTTTCAGGTTTTTAAAAATCATTCAATCATATCATATTCCCTATACCAAAGACTCCTCTTTGTAATATATCACCAAAAAGTAATGCAGAGAAAAATAGATATATGTAATATTTTTCAACATCAATTTATCACAGTTGAGCTTGTAAAATTAGTCTTTGTATTGAGAATTTTTATATAAAGTACATTTATTCCATTTCAATAAAGGCCTACTGAAAAATGCAAGCCTGCCAACCAACATCTACTTGGAAACGAATGCTCATAAAATAGTACTTAATTACAGTAGTAATAAGTTCAAATGCAAGAGAAATGAGTGTGTCAATGTAAGAGCGTTATGGTCTCAAAAAAAGAAGAAACATCTACCTTCTTTTAAGGTAGGGTGCATTACTAAATTAATTGGGGAAGAAATCATTAGTATGGGAAATTACTTGGGAAAGCACTATTAATAAATCTACCAAGCTCAAAACAATAGTACTTTACTTTCACTTCTAATCTTCTGGCCAACACCAACATTATTAAAAATGGTAAGAGCTACTGTATGTCTTTATAATCCAAGTCACAGAGGGGAATAGTTCATAAAGAAAGCAGCATTCTAGTAGCAATCTTGAACTCAAATCTAAAACCCCAATTTTCTCATGTTCAAAATGAAATGATGCTACTCTACTGGAATATTCTTCACAAGTCTGAAAAGATAACTAGCTTTCCATCTCAGATACACTGTAAAAGCAATGTATAGTAATTAGATATATTAATTATACAAAAATAACATCTTTCAATGACAGTTTCTATCACCCGATTACTCACACACCCAGTACTGTCCTCCTACTGGTACATTTCTTATGACTTCTAATTATTATTATTTTAGATATTACATATGAGAGGAAGCATTATTTGTCTTTTTGTGAATGGCTTTTTCACTTAACATAATACTCTCCATTTCCATACATTTTCATGTAAATGACATGATTTTGTTTTTTCTTATTAGGTGACTAATACTCAATTGTGTACATAGTCCACATTTTCTCTATTCATTCAAACTTCTAGGCTGATCCCATGGCTTGCCTAATGTGAATGGTACCAGTGTAAACTTGGTTATACTGATTTCTGTATATTCTGCATATTTAGAGCAAGTAAGTACTATGTATAAACAGGTAGAAAAAAATTTCCATACATAAAATATTATAGAAGTTTCTAACCACAACCATTATCATAGGAAATTAAAAACTCATAGTGAAAAGTAACAGACATACTTCTACTTTAGAAGCAAAGATAGATTAATGAAACTCCAAGTTTGCACAAATTGTTGGTGAGCTGAAATAGTTATGACTCTCAGGCTAGCCCCAGAAATCATGTTAAGAGTAGAGGAGCCCAGCACTGGTGGTTCACACTTTTAATCCTACCTACTCAGGAGGCTGAGATCTGAGGATCACAGTTCAAAGCCAGACCAGGCACAAAAGTCTGTGAGACTCTTATCTTCAATTAACCACCAGAAACCAGAAGTGGTGATCTGGCTCAAATGGTAAAGTGCTAGCCTTGAGCTAAAGACCTCAGGGTCAATGCCCAGGCCCCGAGTTTAAGCCCCACAATCCCCCCCCCCAAAGAAAATAGAGAGAAGAGAGAGAGAGAGAGAGAGAGAGAGAGAGAGAGAGAGAGAGAGAGAGAGAGAGAGAGAGAGAGAGAGAGAGACAGAGAGAGAGAGAGACAGAGAGAGAGAGAGACAGAGAGAGAGAGAGAGAGAGAGAGAGAGAGAGAGAGAGAGAGAGAGAGAGAGAGAGAGAGAGAGAGAGAGAGAGAGAGAGAGAGAGAAGAGGAAGCAGCTGGAGAAAATGGTATATATATATATGTATTTTTTTTTACAAGTCTTTTTATTTGCCATTACCACAATTGCTCTTATTAGGCAGTACTCAGGGCCTCCTGCTTGCTAGGCAGGGACTATACCAACTCGACCCTTTTTTAGCTTGATTTTTTTTTTCTTTTTAGGTATGGTCAAGAATTTTTACGTGAAGCTAGCAAAGACTTCCATTCTTTTTGCCTATGCCTCTCCTACAGCTGAAACCACAGCTACACGCCACTTACTGGTTGAGATGAGGGTCTCACTATTTTATTTTTTCTTTGCCTGTGATTGCCTTGAACTAAGATTTTCCCTGTTTTTGTCTCTAGAATAGCTGGGATGACAGGTATGAGCCACCATGCCTGCTTTACCAGGATTTTAAAAAATTGCAGTTGCTAGTGTTCTGGTTGTGAAATATTTGTATGAGTTTGAGAGATCTACCATAAATCTATATTTCCTTATAACGCTGTCATTTTTAGTGTATGATTTTGCAGATCTGGGGTTTCTACAGGAATATATATATATATATAATGTTACAACAAAATTCCATATCACATGGCTATAAATTATGTATCATAATTCTTGGTTCTAATGGTTGTATTCAACAGAATTGTTGTAAATGCTATCTGCAAATAAATAATTAGATAACTAAAGAGATTATTTAAATACCTTAACTGATTAAATATAATCTGAACGTAGGCTTTGTGACACTATTTTCTAGGTCTTAATACATCTGTATTTAACTCTAATCCTGAAGGACTTTAATTCATCAGCAACTAGTAAAACATCATGAAAGCAGGTAATGAAAATAGGTTAGGTAAAGTCAAGGAGAAAGGGGTAAAGAAGAGCCAAATTCAATGTATACCCTATAAAATTAAGGAGAGTGAAGGAAAGGATGGGTAGGTAGGGATAGGGTAGAATGTTGAAAGAGGTGATATTGATCAAAATGCATTACATTCATAAACTGCTTTGTTACATGGCAACTCCTTTGTACAACTACTTAAAGATAATAAAAATAAATTAATAAAGATAGTTATTACATAAATTAATAAAAATAAAGATAATAAAAAGAAATTAATAAGATAGTAAAATAACCTAGAAAACATTGTTTTCCATTTCTTAAGAATGGGATTTTTATGGTGAAAGTACAAGAAAAAAATCACATTAATTCATTTTTAATCCCATTCAAGCTGTGTTTTCTTTATAAAAACTGAGAAATTCCATTTTTTTATGTTTTTCTAAAGAGCACATTTAGTATCTTCCTTCTAGTATCTCTAAGACAAATAGGATGATAGCTAATTAATAAATTTGATGAATTCATAAATATTTTAGTAAGAAACTTCAGGCAACAAGTATTTAGAAGATAAAACTAGTGCTTGGGTTCGTAGGGTTTTTTTTTTGTTTTTTGTTTTTTTTTTTATAAAACTGCAATTTTTTTTAACTGGGCCATACTCTCTTGTCTGGGTGATAAACAAGATCCTGCCTACTTTGAAGCCACTTCCTTCATTAATGATTACCTGGAAGCAAGAAGAATGATTAGAATGCCGTCAGAACTTCTGATCTCCTTTCTCCAATATATATTTTTGCAAGTACGACAAAACTAGCCCTTCTGTTTGGCCCTATGAAGTGTTTCTCCTACTCATTGTGGTGTTGTTACTTCTGAGCAAGGCAAATTTATTTAAATATAACCTTATTTGTCACACAGCTACTTTGTGCTTTAATATAAGCAAAAGTCCAGAAAGAGATTTTGCACATGGGAGAAAGTTTGCCAAACCTAATTTTTTTAATTCCTCTAATTTACTTTCCAGATGGGCTTAAATGGGTTCAATTTGTAAAAACTGATGGTGAGTTTGTCAACATCAGGATTTCAGTGTTAAATCTTTCTTTCCTGGTCTTATTGTCTTCACTATCTTCCTAGGCTCAGCTCATCCATTTGGACAGGGTCCTTTATCATCCCTTTGCTGAAGATTTGCAAATCCAAACTCCTCTTCACACCTCTTCATTCAGTTATGCAGGAAAAATATCTAGCTATAACTCACACTCCTTCTCCATCCATTAATCATCTACATAATCATCTGGTGCATGTGCTATGTCTCTATCTAAAGCTATGTTCTATGCCATTCCCCTGGTTCCAGTCAACATTTGGGCTGGGAGTAGGACTGGCACAACTTCAATTACCTCCTAGCTATTCTTTTAGCTTCCTGTAAGCTGCATGCCAGGATGGCTTTCGTACAACACAGAATCCTGATAACATAACACAGAATCCTGCTCTGCATAAAATCTACTGACTTCTGCAACATAAAGCCCCTATGGGACATTTGAAGACATCTTACAAAATTGGTGTCTGTTTATTCTATCAGTGTCTCAAGAAAATTTTATTAACCATCATGTGCCAACCATGTACTAATGTTGGGGTTGTGGCACTAAACTAGTGAGCAGAGTTGCTGCTCAAAGGGTCAAAACTGCTATAAAGGAAGGCAAAAAAATAAACAAGCATTCACTTAACTTACCTACGTACTTCTTAAGACAATCAAGTGGCCAGCAGGCATGTGAAACTAATGTTCAGTGTCACCAAACATCAGAGAAATACAAATCAGAACTAAAATGATGTATCTCCTGATTCTGATGAAAATGGCTATGATCAAAGAGACAAAAGATATCAAGCGCTCTGGGTTGTATGAAGCAAAGCAAATCCCACACTATCAGTAGGAATGAAATTAGTATAGCCATAGGAAATCAGTATGGAAGTTCCTCAAAGGATTAAAAATCAATCTACCATATGACCTAACAATCCCATCGCATCTTTTCTTTTGGCTTATACACCCAGAAGAAAAGAAATCAGTTGCAGAGACATCTGAAAACACATGCTTATTATAGCATTATCCACAAAAGCTATGACACAGAAATAAACTGGCCATCAACTGATGAGTACATGATGAAAATGTGGTACCTATGCACAATGGAATACCAGCCATTAAAAAGGATGAAGTCCTGTCATTTGTAATAACATGGATAGAGCTACAGAGAGATGATTCTGTGAAGTAAAACAGTCCAGATAAGCACCATATGATTCATGTCGCTTATATAGAATCTAAGAAAGCTGGTACAGATGCCAAAGGAGGGATATTTTTTTTTTCCTGAGGTTTCCTAAGCACTAATGGCAACTGAGTCCTTACAGTGTAGATATGGCTGTATGGGAACCAGCATAGAGGTAGATAAGTTTCAAATGAAAATAAACATACAATGTGCCTAAAATTCTTGATAGCAATCTCATCAGCCCCTTCCCCACCCCCACCCAATCCTCTGGTTTAATATTTTGAATACACTTTCATTTTGGCTACTTTTCTAAATTATTCTGTCACTGGGGCTCTTTGTTATGCTCTCTTCCTGCCTAGCTCACCTCTATCTTCAGCTCCTGCTAATGTGGATTCATTCATACAGTAGAAGACAATAGCCTTCTAGAATAGAGCACACTGCAGCTTCTTCCCACCCTTCCCATGCACATAACCATGAGGTTAAGTAGTCAGCTAATAATTCCTCATCATTCTGGGATTGATTGTTCAATTGATCCATTACCTGGGTCTCCTCCTTACATTCATTTACTGCTTATTGCTTGACTATAGTGTTTTAACATTATTGCTAGACAATGTGTAGAGGTAAAGAGACGAAGTATAATGCAGACTGATCAGTTGTGATCACTTTGAGCAGCTAGCTCTCGGGATTTGATGGAAGGCAAGGTTGAAATTGCTGGCTCAATTGAAATTTATAAACTCTACATGGGTGTCATTTATCCATACCATCTCTAGTCAAAATTTAGTTTAGATTAATTGGGAGAAAAGTGAGCAGAAAGGGGAACCTTCTTAGTGATAAAGAAGAGTGCTAAACAGAAGATACACCACAGAATATACAGCCAGTGACTGAGTGCAGACTTGCCTGGATTCAAAGCAGTTTCTACTCACTGTCTCCTGATGGGAAAACAGGACAAATTTTGGGATAAATAAATATCTATCCAATGGCTTATTTAGCATAACTGAAAGTCTATCAGACTGATCCATTTCATAATGTAGACAAAACTCTTCAAAGTCCCTAGTCCCAGATCTCTCATTCAAAGAAACCCAGTTGCATATACATACACACACACACACACACACACACACACACACTCCTTGAAGACACACAGTCAGTGATTTCCTCATCCCAGTGGGCCCTAGAGAGTTGAATTCTTTCTTAAGGATATTTGCAAGATAAACTTAATGGTGCACTTCAGTAAAGCAATAGCTACCTATTTCCTGTGAAGAGCTCAAGAGTGGAGATTCCCATCCTTAATTCCCTGGTATCTACTGTGAAGCCATCTGCACATACGCAGGGTCATTTCTGCACAGACGCATGCCTTTGTGTTCAGTGTGCCTCTCAATAAATGGCACTCATTAGTAAATGTACAAACATTTCTGTAAATATATTAAAAGGTTTAAGGGAAGCTAGCCTTTGTTTATAATTAGAAAATATCAGTGAAAATACATTTTTCATGGGCTTCTCAGAATACATTAACACTAACAATCAAGTACTTTCCTGTCTCTCATTTTAACTTCCTCACAGAGCTATAATCTTTATATTTCATGCGCTGTCTTGTCCTTGTCCAAATCCTTTGGCTGTGTTTGGTGAAAATAGATGTTTCTAGTTATTTTTGCATGTATAAGGGCAATGTGACTTTGGAGAGACTCTGCATCGCAGAAAGTTTTATATACATTCATAGACCAGATCAACTTTAAGGAAATGTTGAAGAAAAGGAGGCCATAGTGACCTAAGGAAAATCAGGAGACATGTGGCCTGGCTTGCTGGGCAAGGGTGTAGGGACTTAATTACGGTCCTTGCTAAAGATAGCTAGTGGGTACAAAAAGTTTTGGGAAAGGCTTTGCAAGTTTGTGGTTTGGGCCTGAGGTAATTTACTCAGGCCTGATTCAGGAAGCCTGCTGTGCAAATCCCCTGAGCAGGTCCTGGTTCTGCCAGTTACGATTACAGTTGTGAGCCACTTGTACCAGGCATACATATATTTAGTGGGTCCATATAATATTAGGAATCTGGAGACCAAAGTAATTGTTCCAGGTGAAAGAGTCTTTCTAAAGGTACATACAGCTTTATTGGAATAACTGACCTTCTGAGAAATATTCTAAGAAAATTTTCAGTCCCATGTAGAAAAAAAAAATCTCCCACATGATTACCATGGCTTCTGTGGGGTTGGTTTGCTCCTGATGGGACTTGTCAGATTTGCTTCATGGGTTTCTGTTGGATCTAGGGTCATCATGAATTGACCTTATAAGGGATGGGAATGCTGGCAGAGGTGAGCGAAGGGGCAGAAAACTGTGACAAGAAAAAAAAATTTAATCTTTGAATTAATGGTAATTAACTAGGGCTTCTCCAGAAAAGTGCTTTGGGGGCGCAGACACAGACTTCTTATAAGTTGAAGGTGAGACTGAGAGCCACTGTGGAACTTCCAGCTTGGATGAGACTCTCACCCCAGAGGACCAGGCCCAGAATTGTTGATACTAGCAAAAAGAATGAGGGAGTTTCCACAGCCTGGTTGCTACCAATCAACCTATGCATTCGAGAAGTGATGAGAAAAACAGGGCTCCTGCATAAGGCAGGATTGCTGCATAAACAAGAAGAACTCAGGACTGGGAAGGGTAGTACAGAGGGGCAGTTGAGATCATGGGCCACCACCCTTATAGCTGTGATGCCTTGGGCAAGCTACCTTACTTAGCTGAGTCTCAGTTTTGTCATCTAAAAACAATGATAATAGAAGCACTTACCTCCTTAGCAATGTTATAAAATTTGAAAATGCCTGATACATAGTACAGAAACATGAAAGAAAAGTTAGTGGAAAGGATTAATTAAAAAATAAGAATACAAAGCCCGATGCAAGGGCTCACGCCTGTAATCCTAGCTACTCCAGAGGCTGAAGTCTGAGGACCAAGGTTCAAAGCCAGCCTGGGCACAAAAGGACCTGAGATTCTTATCTCCAATTAACCCCAAGAAAACGGGAAGTGGGGCTTGGCTCAAGGGTAGGGTGGTAGCCTTGAACTGAAGAGTTCAGGGCCAGGGCCCAGGCTGAGTTGAAGCCCCATGACTCACAAAAAAAGTTAAGAACACAAAACCTAACATCTAAGACCTAGGACTTAAAAAATCCAAAATCTGGGCTTTTAAACAATAATGCTGGACTTTCCCTGTGGGAGAAGATCATCATAGTCAAGTACTTTGAGGAACTAGAGGTCTCTCCAGGCTCTAATTTTTTTTCATATTTTTATTGTAATTATTAGAATGGTTACATTATATTCACCAGACAGAAGGTGCATTACTTCACAAACATTGATACCCTTTCTCATGTCTTGGTCCCCATTTCCCTTCCCCCACCCCCACCCCTTATCTTGTTTTCTCCCCTTCCCTATCCTATTTCAAATAACCAAGTAAGCATATATGCAATATATGAGATAACAAGGTAAAATACTATAACAATATGAGACAACCAAGGGATGGAAAAGGAGATGAGAGATAACATAGTGCATTAAGGACACAATCACTCATTATATGGCTTTTGTTTCTATATCCTGGAGGTCCTTTCATTTAGCCTCATCCTGTATGGCGTTACGTATCTAGGTTGCTCTATTGTAAATCTCTGCTAGGAGACTAGGATCTAATTTTTAAACACAAGGAGAAATTTGTCAGTGTGTCATGCCTTCCCAAGCCTTCCTGGCGCACTATGAGTGACAGAGAGAGGGGTGTGGGATCCTTGAGGCTACAGGAAATGGAAGAAGCCCTGTTCTCTGGCTTTGGGACCTGGTTGCCTGTCTAAACTGACAGTGGTGACCCCCACAAGCTGCAGAGGTTTGAGCATAGTCTGTAAGGCATAATGCCCTGTATCTCTGGGTTGTGTGCTAACATAGAGCCTTCAGACTTCTCTTCAAGGTTCTGCTCTGGTGTCTGGCTGGAAGATAGCTCTCAACCCAACACCCTCAAAGGACAACTTCATAGGCAGTGACCTTACAGCATAACCATTAGATGCTCTAAGAACATTAGGCTGTCCAGGTGCCCTGTCCCACTACAGGGTCATTCCTTTCATGGCCATGGTCAGTCTGGTGGAAAGCACCTTCAAGGAATGTGATAGGAGGAAGGGGGCATAATTCTCTCTTGGAAAGAATGATCTTGGGTGGGAAGCATGACTGATGCCTATAGTCCTAGTTACCCAGAAGGCAGAGGTAGGATGATGAGAATTTAGAAATTAGTGAGAGCTCCATCTCAACAATAACAAAATTTGGGGTATAGAGGCCCACCCCTCTAAATACAGCTTCTTAGGGAAGCATCAGTAGGAGCATAGAGGTCCAGGCAGGCTTATAGGTTGAGATGCACATGAGGACACAAGATACCCACTCAAAAATAAAACTGAAAGAACTAGGATTGTGGCTCCGGTAATAAAGCAACTACCTAGCAAAGATGAAGTCCTGGATTGAATTTGTAGTACAGCAAAATAAATGTATACATACATACATATGTACATACACATATAATACACACATGAAAGTAAAAGATAAAGGGATGCTGCCACTGTCCTAATATATGACAGGATCACTGGGGCAAGTGGAATTCTTTTCAGTATTCTTGGCTTTGGACAAGGCTTAACCATGGTAATTTATTTTCAACAGCTAGGGCCTGCTCAAATCATCAGTAAGCATCTCAAATCTCTTGTGTAGAGCAGTAATGGGTAAAATTCAAACTTCAGACTCAGCCTGCTCCTGCTACTGAAAGAGGCCTCAGGCACTGCATCTAAGGCCCAACCAGAGCTTCTTGTACTCAGACATGTGCACAGAACACCTTCTCAGAGCCATTATATATGTTTCTTTTTCCTTTGTCTTTCCAGATGTGACCACCCTTACAATAATTACAGTCAGAACTTCTAAAAATTATTCCAATGTAACTTCTAAATGTTGGGAACATATAAATATGCATTGGTATGTTCACTAGGCAATATATACTAAGTCATCTTACAGCAGGGTTTCAGAAGAGATTGTCAGGCAGAAAAAGTAGTACTATTAGTTTAGACAATGTATGCTAGAGAATCAGGATTTTCAACTGAATAAACAAATGAAAGGCTAAACCTTTCTATGTTTCAAGGTCTATACTGACATGGTATTCACAGCTTGCCTGGGGAAATAATCTTAACTGCTTCAAAAAAAAAAGAGAGAGCATTAAATCTAGTTCCTAATTACCTGTGATACAGCCACAGAGATTCAGGTATTCCAGGAAATACTAGAAATGATTCGATACATCACTTGTAGCTGAAATCTTTCCAACATGGCATTTCCATTTAATCTTATCAAACACTTTACACAAAGGGGACTGTCTCAAATACCTCCCCCCCCCAAAAAAAATAAAATATCAGGCATAGAAACAGATTAAACTTGGAATTCTGGCCAAAAGCTGTCTTTCAAATATATGCAGTTATAAGAATTCTCCTGAGATGGCACTTCCCAAAGAATACTAAAAATTAAATAAAATTCCAAGCATCACTACATCTGTTCAGAAATAGGCTGGCAGGGTGGTCCTTCTGCATGAGGCCCTGGAGTGGAAGCATGGACACAGTGAAATGTATTTTCCTCTGCTGTATAAGAGACTGATCAGTCAAGTATTCAGTGGCAATTCATCTGTAGCTGTTTTTTTTTTAAAGTCTCTGTACAGTAGTATACTATCCTCTGTGTGTCAGAATGTGCCAGTACTGGGACTTAAACTCAGGGCCCCTCACTCCGGCATAGCTGTAACTTTATCACTTTAACCACAGCTTCACTTCTGGCTTTTTGTTGGTTAATTGGTGATAAGGGTCTCAAAAACATTCTTGCCCTGGGCTAGGCTTCAAACAATGATCTTCATGTTTCAGCCTCAGGAGTAGATAGGATTACAAGCATGAGCCTCTAGCTTCTGGTGGCCCTACTCTGCTTTAGACTATGTTCAGATGGCTAGAATTCCAAATCACAACACTGAGAAACTCCCAAATGCACATAAGTAGCCATATTAAAGTGAAGGCAATAATAGAAATAGTCTTATTTCATCTCAGTATGCTTAGAAGTTAAATGACTTCCTATTTCTTTCTGACAACTGCTGCTGTTTATGGTTGTCTGTGTCTGATGCCACTTGAGGAGGGTAAGCAAGCCAAAAAAATTCTACTTGTGTGACATAAAAATATTCTGTAGTTTTTACAAGTCAAAAATCAGTCTACATTGTAGAGGGAAAAACACTGTATAGGCAGAAAGACTGGAACCACTGACAAAGACCCAGCTTCCCCAAACAGTTTGATCTCTACTTTTGGCAGGCAAGAAGATGCAACTATTGCCTTCACAGTGTCAAACCTCCTCACTAACCAGGGTGAAAAGGGCAGAATCAGTGTGAAAACATGCTACTGAGTGACCATCCAAAATGTTTTCCTAGGCTCTAAAGCACAGGTCTCTAATACCATATTTAAATGCATGTGACTATTTTATCTAGGTGGAAATAAAAGTCTTTTACTGAATCATCAAGACATTTAAGCCTTTTTTGAGGTGCTAGTAAATTGAACTGAAATGCACTATCTATACATATACAACTTTAGATTTAAGAATAAACATCTGTAATCCTAGCTACTCAAGAAGCTGAGATCATGGGCTGGGAGTTTGGCCCAGTGGTAGCGTGCTTGCCTAGACAGCACAAAGACCTGGGTTCGATACCACATACATAGAAAAACCGCAAGTGGTGCTGTGGCTCAAGTGGTAGAACGCTATCCTTGAGGAAAACCTAAGGACAGTGCTCAGTCCCTGAATTCAGTCCCCAGGACTGGCGAAAAAAATAAATAAATAAAAAGAAAAGAAGAAGAAAGAAAAAAAAAGAAGAAGCTCAGATCTGAGGATTGCAGTTCAAAACCAGCCTGGACAGGGAAGTCTGTGAGATGCTTGCTTCCAATTAATTTCCAACATACTGGAAGCGTAATTATGACCTGATTCAAGGGGAAGAACACTAGACTTGAGACAAAAAGCTCAGGGACAGTGCTCAGGCCCTAGGCTCAATCCAGCAAATGATAATAACAGTAAGAACAACAACAACAGCAATAATATAAAAAAAATCTAAGTGTGAAAAGAACCATAAAAACTGGGAAAGAATAAGGGAAAGAATGATGATATCCAAAAAGAAATATACTTATTACCTGACTTATGTAACTGTAACCCCTGTACACATCACCTTTATAATAACAACAACATTTAAAAACCAAATCGTACTTCCCAAGATTATTTAGTGATGGAGAAAGATGTTCATAGCATGTGAAATGAAAGATGCAAAATGTTATGTGGTTGTATTTTAATTCTGAAATAAATATGTATGTATATAGAAAACAGGAACAGGAAGCACGAATCTCAAGCATTAACCATTACTGGTAGTGAGATCATGCATGCATTTAAAACTGTGTTTTGGTATTTCAAAATTTTTCTTACAATGAGGGTGGTCCACCTGATAGACAGTACTAGTTGAGGGAGGAGATGGGAGTTTGGATCTAATGCTATCTTTATTTTTAGCTTAAAATGCATAGTTTCAAGGGGCCGGGAGTTTGGCCTAGTGGTTAAAGTGCTTGCCTAGCATGCACGAAGACCCAGGTTCGATTCCTCGGTACCACATACACAGAAAAAAGCCGGAAGTGGTGCTGAGGCTCAAGTGGTAGCGCTCTAGCCTTGAGAAAGTCCAAGGACAGTGCTCAGGCCCTGAGCTCAAGCCCAGGACTGGCAAAAAAAAAAATGCATAGTTTCAAGAAATAGGAGTTCATCACTGAAGAAAATGTCACCTGCAATAAAAATATTGTTAAAACTCCAAGTAAATACCTGATAGCAAATGGAAACCTAAAAAAGAGGAGAATTGAAGAGTCTTACCCAGATACAAGCAGGTAGAAGGGCCAGACAGTTTTCATTCCAGAAGTACATTCCTTTAGTACAAGGATATTCTTAAAGAAATCCTTTACTAAAATACTTTATTTTGTTTAAGGTCTATGCTTTCATAATTAAAGTGAAAAAATATTAGAGTACTTTGTTTTCCTTTCTTTACTTGGAAAAAATCTATTAAGGACAGAGTAAGAACAATATAGCTGACAATTCTCAGTTTTCCCCTAAAAGAAAAAAAATGCAACTGCTCTTGACCAGAAAAACTAAATCCATAAAAAGCTGATTCTCCTTGTCAGTGTATCCTGCTCAAACAGAACACATAAACAAAATAAACAACAAAAATACCCATGAAAAATCACTTTTTGAGTACAAAAAACACAGTTAAGCATTATTTTCTGGTCATAGTTTGCATAAAATGTTACAAGATTAACAGTGCCTGTGTCTTTGGGTGGCTTATCTTTGATCCATGTGGGTGTATGTGGGTGTATGTGTGTGTGTGTGTGTGTGTGTGTGTGTGTGTGTGCGTGCATGCATCGTGTTGTTTGTGTGTGCACACTACAGCCATCAGTAACTAACACTCCAGTATCATTAGCATCCAAAGATTAGGATAAACTTTCTATATTCCACAGATAAACATATCATGAACTGCACTATTCACATGATGTCTATACTGCAGGCTTGCCGGGGCCAACCGGCAGCAAACCAGGGTTCGCAGATTGGGATTCCTGAAATAGGGGGCAAGGACTAGGAAAAAATAGAAGAGACAAACAGATGGGGTTCAGGAGGGCTACAGCCCAAATCAGGAGCCACAGCTTAAGAAGCCTGTAGCCCAAGACCGTAGCCCAGTTTATTTCCAGTTCTCAATCTTAAATACACTTCTTTAAACTAGGGAACTGCCAGGGGCTACATTCGTACAAACAGTATCAAGTCTGAAATAGGTTGAATGAGAAGCTATCAAGTCCCAAACAGGTTAAATGAGAAGCTATTGACACAGCCCAAAATCATGATAAGAGCTTACTTCCTTGTGTACTCAATTGTGCGGGTCCAAGGTCACTGACCCCACAGTCAGTCCCCAACACAGGATGAAGTAATTGTATTCAAAAGATGTTAAAATAAATTTTCATTTGTAAAATGAATGCTACACATAAGAGCTGTAGATGCCCAGAAAGTTTGTAGAGGTCTCTCTGCTTTCCAGAAGCCTGAAGCAGTCTTTGTGTAAAATTTCTTTTAGCCGAGAGACTTATTAATATAGACATATCACCTAAGGAAATCTGAGGCCTCCAGATTCTGCCTCTAAATTATAGTTGAATCTTCTTCATAGCAAAGCTTTCACAAAAGATAATTATCATAACTTCTAAGAAGGCAAGTATGAAGAGTGGACAAACTGTAGACTAGAGAAAAATAACTTTATCGTCAACTCATCCCCAACTTCTGGAAGCTTCTACTATTTAACAAGGACAATTGCATCAATAAAAATGCCTCAAGACTATAAACCTTAGCTCAGGAATTAATAGCTCAGGCTGAAAAGACTGTTTTGTCCTAGACTCTTTACTTTACCTGGCATTATTCTTCGTCAATCACACTGCAAAGTATGGAAGGGGTGGGGAACTACTGGATTTTCTCTTATCTTTACATTTTAGTTTAGAGTAGAGATCCTGTAAACTGCATCTTTGTAACTTTTCTGGGGTGGTGCTTATTAAAATCAGCAACAAATGAAAGTTGGCTTGTTCCATATGTTGACTTCAGGATTGACAAGGATAAAGCAGTGAAGTCTGAGCACCAATGGCAATTCCTAGGACTGCCTCAGCCCGGGGGGCCCTTCCTGTCACACAGTTCAGTAGTGGAGCCTTCTGAGGTAAAATCCAGCATCCCTTGAACCTGTTGCCACATCCAAATCAGTAGGTGAACCTGTCAATCCTTTCTTGTAGCCACAGGTGGAAAATACAAGCAATACCTGAATGAATATATAAAGCTATGTCTGAGCTATGACAGTCTCACATGCCATTTATTTTGTCTATGGGGAAAAATAGGTTGGTAATATGCAAGATGTAGTTATTTGGGACAATCTGAGAGCCATCAACCTGCCACTCACATGTGTTTCACACACTGTATTTCTTCCTGCAATATACTTTTCAATTTGCTGCTCTGATAAGACTCCACAAATGGAAGAGCTTCTTAGGCCCATTAATTTAATATAAACACCTTACACTGAAAATATTAAAGTCAAGAAAGCTGTATAGCTAGAAAATGGACACAGCTTCTCGAATAAGATGTCCTGTCCTATATAAGCTCCATTCTATAAATATGTTTGACAAAAGTGTCATTTCAGATGTTTTTTTGCTGCAATATGTAGATTACAGGACTATTATATTAAAACCTACACATTAAGAAAACATAAGTTTTGATATACAAGTGAAGATGATCTAAATACCAAGTAACGATCAAGAAGATAAGGTTTGATATATATGCAACTTTATTTTAAAACTAATAAATTATTTTAATTTTAAGATGCTAAAGCAGACTTACTTGTTTTACATTCATTGTTTTCCTAGTTTCAAGAAGGAAACCTAACATTTTCTTCCTGATGGACATCAGTGAACCCTGTTTATTGAAATACCCACACTCAAAATGTCTTACCAGTTTTTAAGGCATATTGGGTTAGGAAGAAATGAGACTATGTCAATTTCAAAAGAAAATGAACATCTGCCTTTTAGAACCACCAAAGGAAGACACGATGTAGGAGTTAGAAAATAATTTGTAATGTTAAAATTTTTCAGTGGAGAAATCCAATAGTCTATAAACTTTGGTAAGTTAAATAATTCTACTTAACAAAAAATAGTATTTAAATTTGGTGGATATTTCATGTATTGAATAAATATAAACCTTAAAAAATTCTTTAAGCAAAATAGAGGAACTATAATGCATCAAAAATAAAAAAAATATTTTCAAAAAATCTGTTTTATATCTAGAGTACATATGTCAATGAAGACAGCCTCTTACAAGATGCATGTGTGTCACCATTTACTTCTGTTTTAAGTTAGTAAATGATTTTGTTTTCACTGCTCTAGCATTGCTATTAAAACTAGAGCTCATCTTCTATTTCAATGAAAAATATATACGACAACGATGCCAAGAAAAAGCCTTTTCTCCCACACTTAGGAAGTTTTAAGACAGTGATTATCAAATTTTCATGTAAAGAATATTTCCAGAAAAGAACCTTAAACTGGTAGTGGTGGTTTCCATCTGTAATCCTGGCACTTAGGAGGCAGAGATAGGGGATCACAAGTTCTAGGCTTACCTCAGCTACATAATGGGATCTTGCCTTAAAAAAAAATTAAATGGAGGAGGAGGAGGAGGAGGAGAAGAAGAAGAAGAAGAAGAAGAAGAAGGAGGAGGAGGAGGAGGAGGAGGAGGAGGAGGAGGAGGAGGAGGAGGAGGAGGAGGAGGAGGGGGAGGAGGAGGAAAATTATATTGAAGGCATCTTATGTAGGACCAAAAAAATGATATTTTTCAATAGGCCCAGTAAAAGACAGAAATATAAGCCCCTAAAAACCATCATGTGGAAAATACTAACCCTGAAACTTGATTTATTGACTTATCTTCATTCAAAAGAATCAGCTAAAGTGAATGTTTAACCACTGACTCCTCGCAGAATAGGATGAGGTTGATTTGTAATATCTATTTCTCTGATATAAATTCTTTGTATTTACTAACTTATATTTGCAATTCATGTTTATTTTTTCCCATTAATCATGGATTTGGGAGAAGATACTCAATAGCATATTATTATGTCTACATTATAAAATAGGAAAGCACAGTAAAACAGTTCACCTCACACTCACTGAAGCGGTTCTAGGGATAGCCAATAGCTGATCTAATATTTCCTAACTTGTCCTACGGACAAGGAAGAACTGTTTAAGAGGTATACTAACATCACTCAGGAGCCTAGCACATCACAGAATGTTCCACTAGAAATTAAATTAAAGGTGATCTAAAAGTATAGAGATTCTTCCTTCCTTCCTTTCTCCCCCCTCCTCTCTCCCTTATCCTACTCATTAGCCATATATAGGTCATAGTAAGAATAATGACTATAGTTTCCCTGGGAAGGGAAAGGATGAGTAAAAGTTTCCAGCAAACTATCAAACACATAAGTCAGTAGTACAGTTTGACTTTGAAGTTGATTTTTTAAAGCCAAGGATTGGCTGTAAATTAAATACACAAAATTACCATTTTTTAAACTACCCTCATAGCTTAGTACCATCATACATTCTAGTACAAACTAAATAAAGCCACATTACTTTCCTCCCTTCTGTACACTGTTAAACTCATCTTCAACACATGAGTTAGTTATGTGGCTGGCCTAGGTAAGAATCTCTTGAGGAAATGCTGAGACCACCCTTCTCACTTTTCTACTTCATTGTAATTGGATGATGGACTTGTACCCAAGTTCCAAAAACAAGGTTGATTGAATTTGGTATTCAGGAAATTAAATGTACTACTCAATTCCTGTAATTGAATTAGAAGCTGCCTCTCGATTATTTTCCTGTATACCAGGAGGAAAAGTTCACGCTAAAAAAAATCATACCCTGCTGCTAAGAGAATTTACCACTACCTAATATAGATAAACATTGCTTGAGAAAAATTATGTTCATATTTCTGCAAATGTTCTATAATAAAACCCTCATCTAAAGAACAAGAGTATTTTCAGGGGTAAATTTTCAGACGTCCCATTGATTCTATTGTTTGGTCACCTCCCAAATCCAGCTTTCTCAACTCTATAGTCTGTCTCTGGGCCTCCTCACTGCTTCTGCCCTTCCCTCAGGCAATGAACTCCACTGTCCCATTCTCCTACCTTTCAGGTCTTCTTGAGAGTCAATTCCTGGTAAAGAGTCAAGCCACTAAAAAAATTAACATCCTCAGCCTAAAAACTTATCTGTATTTAAATGAGAGTCTCTTAAAGGGAAAAGGAACTTCAGTAAGCACTTATAGGACTGGGTCAGAGCCATACCTCATTTCCCTGAGGCCCTACCTTTCTCCTTAATTGCTTTCCCTGATTCCAGGGCTCAGAAGCTGTAGAACACAATAGTTACTCTCTCCTGGGTAGACTGGTTACTGATAGAAAATAATGGAGATTAGACTAGAATTTGTTAAAGAAATGATGAAGATGTTAGATGTTAAGATTTTGTTAAGCTGAAAATTTTTAAACATAATTGCTAATGTTATAAAAAAACAGATCACAGAAGAGGCTTTTTGTTATATATGTGACATTTGACATTAATAAGGACAAAGTAAATATATATAATGTATTCTAAAGTAACATGCTCTCTTGTTTTCTAAAATCCACCCATTTATTAAAGTGCCAATTGAAGAACTCTGGTCCTATATTACCAATAACTTAGAATGTCTATATTCAGTACACTGACAAAAAAATTCTCTGTGTAATCTAACATGCTACTTTCTACATATTACAAGAGTAAACTCTATACATTTTGATATTTCAATCATTTTTAATCTGAGAAAAATGTAGTTACTTTTCTCTTAAATATATAAAGCATGTGCCTGAACCGGCTACCATGATATTATTACTTGGTTGTCAGTAATACCAACTATCTACCTAATGTTGATTCAATATATTATTTATAAGATGGAAGTATTTTATATTTAATTCCAATAAAACTGTGCTATGCACAGAATACATTTCTAAAATGGACTAAAATATTCATTTCTCTGCATTTGAATGTAATTTAGGCAAGATATAAATGGAATTTATCTGACAACATGTTATGAATTGTCAAAATCTTCATCCAAAATAAAACAGATTCATATAAAATATTAACAATAGCCTGTGCCTAAAATAAAAATTTAAAAAGATAATTATAAGAGAAGTCAGCCTACTTAATTATACCTATTTTAATAACTAAAAGTACATATAAAGTTTCATTATAATTATATACTTATGCTGATATGCTATATAGTCCTTAAACTTCTTTGAAAAATTAATAGGCAACAGAAATCCAACTCTCTTGTAATAAAGGAAGATGATAACATTATTCAATTAAATTTTTCCTTTGAAGATAGAGTAGAAGATTAGCTGTTATCCTAATTTCTTTTTTGCCCAGCTGTGAGCCTAATCTAAGTTGTGAGACTGAAGACTGCTTTAGCCACTAGCTGACTCAGCCCTGTGGGTGTGAGGGAGGAATGAGGTATTGAGTCCAGAGAAAGAAGATCAGGCTCATGTCAGACTTGCTTCACCAGGAATCCTTGGTCATTTTCAGCTTTTAAATCTAGACATGCTCCAGAAGATTCATAGATATTCATGTCATTTACAATTTTTGTCAGCATATTTTAAATGTTTTTGGTGGACAGGCTATAAGTACAATCTTCGGGAAGATTGTCAGATGGAAACAATACATGTAATTATTTTTTAAGTTGGAATAATAGGGGGAAAATAAATAGGGCAATAGCCTAATTGTTGTGTAGTTAGTAATAGTTGTAGGAAGCCTGTCTTTAACCCATGAATTTGATGTCTTCTTTTCTGACAATGTGGTTTTTATATAAATGTAACAACACCACTGCATTGGTGGAGAGCAGGAAGAAGATGGAGAGGAAACTGCATGAACATATTAGTCCTTAAAAAATAAAAAAGTACTTTCTTTTGTTTGGCTTTTTTAAATATTTGGGGTAATGTATAGTGGGTTACAGTTAGTTACATTTGCCAAGTAGTAGATGCATTAATTCTCACTCATTGATACCTCTTCTCATGGTTTTGTCCCTGTTTCCCTCACTCCACCCCCTCCCAATCATCTTGTGTAAAAGTGTTTTCAAATGATCTATAAAGTTATTTGGCACAGGATTCCCTTCAGGTTATTATTTACAAATTTTGAATATCTTAAAGTTGCATATTTGTGTAAATACACATGTACAAAAGTTTACACTAGCTGAGAGTTTGGTCTAGTGGTAGAGTGTTGCCTAGCATGCACAAAGACCCAGGTTGGATTCCTCGGTACCACATACATAGAAAAAAGCCAGAAGTGGTGCTGAGGCTCAAGTGGTACAGCTCTAGCCTTGAGAAAGTACAAGGACAGTACTCAGTCCTGAGCTCAAGCCCAGGACTGGCAAATAAAAAAGTTTTCGCTAAAACTGCTACTCAGCTAACTATCCCTTTATAAATTATCCTAGAGCATCAAATACTTCAGAAAATTCTTTGCTTTGTGTTCATTTACATCTTCAGCTATGTATAAAATTAATTGTCTTAAATGAAGCAAATAGATAAGTAATATTCAATGAAGTAACTACTCCATCGAAATAACAAAATCTGTTAAGGATAAGGTTTATTAGAAAGATAAGGGACTGGAAATAAAGCTTCATGAAGGACCACAAAAGATAAATAAATAAGTTTCAGTATATAGGCTAAGGTTATGGAGGAGAAATAAACAAGGGATAATTGATTTTTTTCTGAGAGGATATAGGCTGGAAATAAGAATCACTGAGTACACTGAAATTGGAGCAGGACCATTGGATCTGGGAAGTATATAAGGTGACAAGATTCCTTGAGCTTTATTTTTGATCTAATTAGTTTAAATTCAGCTATCAGGAAATTCACAGAATGGGAAAACCATACTATATTACTAAATTAGGTTTTGTGATTTGGGGAACTTATACCCTATTTCTAGAGAGTGAAGGCCAGTAATGATGATACCTCTGTTAAATTTTATAATAGCTTTCTCAAATAGATACCATTTTCCTCAATTACGATGAGAAAACAGAAGGTCAGAAAAAAATAATCTTGTCTGAAATCACAGGACAGGTTTTAAATCTCAATTTAAGCAATTTTGTCTTTCTTGCTCAATCAGATGTTCTCTCTATTACAATATGACTAGATGGTGTCAGTAAATGACACCGAATGGTTACATGCTGAAATGTGGAACTTTAAAAAACCCAAAGAAGTACATGAATAGGAAAAATAAAATATGAAAAGAAGTGCTACACTACTCTTACTCAGTGGAACATGTGACAGGAGTTTTACAAGATTTTACTGTTAGAATATTATGAAAATCACTTATCAGAGGTAGAAGATACATGGAATCGCATAGACCAGTGGAGAAAAAGATGAATGTATACAAGTTTAAGGAAAGGCAGAAATGCAAGTCACTTCTCTAATGGGAAATAATCGGTGACAGCAGGGTGTCCTTGAGCACATGCACATTTAACTTCTCTAAAGCCTCAGTGTCTACATAGACTAGCATATTGCTAAGTTCAGTACAACTAAATAAAACTACTCCTCTGTAAATCCTCCACCCTCCATACACCCCATCTCTACCTACCCATCTACTTTTGCTGTTGCTACTAGGGATTGAACTCAGGATCTCTTCTCGTGCTCTCACTCAGCTTACATGCTCATGGCTAGAATCCTACTGCTTGAACTATGCTTCCTGTCCAGCATTTTGTTGGTTATTTGGAGATACAGTTTCATAGATTTTACTGTCTGGGCTTGAATCCTGATTTTCAGTCTCTTCCTTAGCTATGATTATAGGCAATGAACCACCTGTGTCTGACTTGGGCTGAAAGTCTTTCCTGGCATGAATAAGTCTTTTCTTCAGAAGGAATTCAGAGAGTTAAAGACCCAGCCATGAGAGAATTACTCTCTAGTTTGCCTTTCTCTTGAATACTAACATTCCAAGGTAACAAGAAGTAAGCAAGTACTATTTCCTCTCGGTGGCGTGATTCCTAATCTCTTTGAGATGTACAAGGAGTCCTACTCTTGATAGCAAATCCTATGATCTCTTAAGCAATGGGAAGATCTTACTTTACCTTTTTATGTTGGATACACTGTCTTCAAACTCATGACATTCAATATTTTAATTTGTCTCTGGTCTTGTAACTCTTGCATCCTCTCATACAGTCCTTCATCACACTGAATACAATACTAATCGCACATTCAGTCTATAATCAACATCTTTCATCTTCAAAATGCATGTTCACTCCAGCTCCATCTACC
Source organism: Megascapheus bottae (assembly GCF_031878675.1). NCBI lineage: Eukaryota > Metazoa > Chordata > Mammalia > Rodentia > Geomyidae > Megascapheus > Megascapheus bottae. Next base: position 44,437,926 of record NC_143513.1, read on the forward strand.
GTGAGGATATCACCTCTTTACTGATCCTCAATTCAAGGTACTTTAAGGGTCTGCCAACCTGTAAATCCATGTTATTTACCTCTAATCTATTTTCTGTGCTTTCACCAGAGTGATCTGAAAGTGTAAATTTGATCACACCGTGTCTCTGATTTAAAAATTCTTAAAAAATTTATCATTGTCCTGAGATAAAAGAAAATCCCTTTCCAAGTCTCCAAACCATGCAATGGTCCTCATATTAACTACACACTTTAATCACCTGAACAGTTTGTTTAAACCCTTGCTATCTGGGCCCTGTATGCAGAAAAGTTGATATAACTGGCCTGGAAAGGAGCTGGATATTTAAAAGCTCAGTTTAGAGTTCCCCTATGTCCACTATACTGAGAACCAATACTGAAGAGCTCTGTTGTCCAATATGGTAGTTGCTCACTATAGGACTTATTGTGGATATAATGTTAAAATTAAAAGTTAATTTAAATCAATTTGTTAATTTAAACCAAATGAAAATTAAATCAAGTTTAATCACATCCTTATTAAATCAAGTTATTGTGTTAATCTATTTCATGCTATTATAACAGAACTCTACAAAGGAGGTAATTCATAATGAACAGAAAATAATTTTTCCTTGTTCTAGAGGATGGAAAGACCATAACCATAGTGCCAACATACAGCAAGAGATTTCTTGTGGGTTATCCAGGGTAGAAGGGAAAAGAGAGAGAGAAAGAAAGGGGGCCAGATTCACTCTTTGTAAGGAGTCCATTCTCATGATAATCTGCTCCCACAATAATGACAATCCATTCATAAAGACAGAGCGCTCCAGGTGTAATCCCATGAACTCTTTTTCCTTTCCTTTCCTTTCCTTTCCTTTCCTTTCCTTTCCTTTCCTTTCCTTTCCTCTTTCCTCTTTCCTCTTTCCTCTTTCCTCTTTCCTCCAGCCAAATTATAGAGAATCTTAATAGTAGAAAGGGTTTAACTTTCTTAGAACAGAGGTTATTGGGATTAATGACATGGTGTGCAAGTGAATATAATACTAATGGCAGATTATCTTGCTCAGCTGTATTTCTTGGTGAGCTGGTGAAAGGAAAGCTCAAGGATGCTATTCTTATGGGTTCATTTGTGAGCCCAATAAAGGGTGGCTTTCTAGATGTTGTAGAGTATGGTCACACTTTTGCTGTCTGCCTCCAAGTTTCAGTTGCTGCTCGTCAGGTGGAATGCACATCATCTTGGATTTTGCCATTGACATGTATAGATGACATCATAGGGCTCAACCTCAAGGCTGATGATCCTACCATCAATAGAATCACAAAGATTTCATCTCTATTTCTGTATTACCCACATGGTCATCTTGTTTGGTCTACTTTCTTAATGGTTTTGGATAAGGTATTAAGTTTCTGGCACAGGATTTGGAAATGGTACAGTCTAACTGTATCAGTCACAATACTTTTAAAATAAGCTGCATCAAGTATTTACAAAGTATTTAAAACATATTACAACTCAGCTTTAACTCTTAAGATTAATTTGTCATTAGCTGACATTATTTTGAGGACACATTTTTTTTTTTTTTTTGCCAGACCTGGGCCTTGAACTCAAGGCATGAGCACTGTCCTTGGGTTTTCTCAAGGCTAGAGCTCTACCACTTGAGCCACAGTACCACTTTCATCTTTTTTCTATGTATATGGTACTGAGGAATCGAACCTGGATCTTCGTGCATGGTAGGCAAGCACTCTACCACAAGGCCAAACTCCTAGCCCTAGAGGAAATATTTTAATTGTAAGTTAAAATTACAGCAGGTGGTAATATAAGTCATGATAACTACTCAAGCCTGGCGTCATATTTTAAAATAAATTTGTGTTTTAAAAAACTTAAAAGTGAATATGCTTTAGCCAGAAAAAGAAATCCTGAAACAAGGATTACTATCTTTTAAAAAATTGCACAAAGCCGGTTGGCAGTGGCTCATGCCTGTAACCCTAGCTACTCAGGAGACTGAGATCTGAGGATCACAGTTCAAAGCCAGATAGAGCACTAAAGTCCATGAGACTGTTATCTCCAATTAACGACCAGAAAACCAGAAGTGGCACTGTGGCTTAAGGGGTAGAGCAGTAACCTTGAACTGAAGAGCTCTGGGACCGCACCCAGGCCCAAAGTTCAACCCACATGACTGACCAAGAAAAAAGAAATTGCATGAATATAATTCTTTATCATTACAGTGAAGTAACGATTATTCTTAAAATATTGTATTTATTATCTTTAAGTAGTTATATAAGGAAATTTCAACTCAATATTTGAAATAATATATTTTATTAAATGCTTCTAATTCTTTTCATTGTTGGTTTAGTATCAGTAAGGCTGAATTTTGAAAATGGATTAGTGAGTCTAATATCAGGTGTTTTCAACCTCTTTGGTAGTAAGATGTGTTGGTGGGGGGGTGTTTGGGAGCAAAGGAACAGTGGGACCATGGCTATTTCTCAGGACTATGGTCAATAATTCTCTAGTAGGGTTATTCCCAACCTGAAATGTTATCCAGAGGCTTCGTCTACTTCTCATTAGGTTTGTGGATTTACTCACAACCCTCCTTGGAAGTGCATACCTTATTAGGTAAACCACTCCCTGTCCTATGAAATGCCTTCCCATTTCTCAGAAATCAGAAATGGTGAATAAGTAGTAAACCCTATCAATAAAAATGTCAAAGACCTGGTGGTTTGGATATTTAAAAGCTTGGTTGGATTGTCTGCCTATATGCCTATCTGGAGGATATGTTTTCATTTTTGCACATGCCTTTGCTTCACATATTGGTCTAACAGTCTTCTGTAGGTATATACCCAAGTTCTTCCTTTGGTGTGAACAACAACCTGCCATTCTATCAAATGAGAGTAGAGTCCAAAGGAATGTTTTCAACATTTAGTTAATTCTATCAATTTGCAGAGCAAAAGTGGCCCTGATGTATATATTATATATAGTTTATCACTTTAGTAATATTCAAACAGTGAAAAAATTTGGCTTTTTTAAGGTCAGAGAGTTAGGGAAAGATAACACAAAGATAAAGGTTTTTCCATCTTCTGCTATAGTAATCTCATACACCTTGTACTACCAATGATAAATTGATTATTATAAAACACAATGAAACACATAGTCCTGCAAAAATAAACTGTGGAATACTGTGAATAAAATTTATAAGATACACTTTCAATTCAACATCATGTTCAATTTTATTTTAATATTTCATTTTCTCTCTCCCTTTTTTCTTATTAGAGTCAGATTTCAAAAAGATCTTAGCTTCTTTGAAAGAGAAAATCTATCTAAAGGGACTGCTTTGGTTTCAATACAGTGTGCATGTCTCCTCAGGTTTCACAACTTAAAAATTAAATCAAATTGTGAACTAATAAGAGAAGGGACACTTAAACAGGTTGTATTTGGAAATAAAACCTTTGGGAGGCAAACTGGATTACTTTGGGAGAGGGACTCTCAATTGAGGTAGACAGACTAGAATAGATACATAAATGCACGCTCTATGTCGCTTAACAAAAGACCATCATCACCCAAGGTAGCCACTTGAGAACTAGGAACCATGATTTTCTTATAAATATAATTATCAGCATCAAACAATAAACTAATACTACAATTGCTTCCACATTTTAAAATCCATTCCAAACTTTACAATTATAACAGGTGAACACTCAAGTCATTTGATAAAGAAAAGAATGAATTCAGAAAAAGAACATTTATTACATCACTGTAGTTAATTTGCCTGTATATCAAGTTGAAATATTTTTATCTAACAAAAGTTCTCAAATGTCTCAAATATTCCATGAAGCAGTTATACAAAAGGAAAATAAAATTTAAGTATATCATTCTCTGAACTATTTTTCTAATAAACTATATAAAATATAATCCATAATTGCCTGAAACTAAAAATATAACTTCCTATAGAAAACATCAGATGGATTTTTCAGTTGGTCTTTGACATTTAAAGACATTTAAATGCTAGCAAAATATTATAATTTGCAGAAGTATTAAGCCTCTGAAAACACATGAGAGTTCAAATAGGATCAATTCTATCCTTTCACAGTTTATGAATGCTAAAAATAACGTGAGCTTAAGCTAGGCCACGGTTTTGTGAAATTGCTATCACTTCACTGGAAAATGGAAGGAATACAACAGACTGTTTGGAGGAGTAGTTGCTGGAGAAGTTGAATTGGCACTCACATACCAGCCCTCTAGAGTGTTATAGCAAAGGCCTTTTAGAGTGTATAACTAAACACAATGCTAAAAATACTCTAAATATACACCTCATTGTACTTGTATTATCACATGCAAATAAAAATAAAGTTACCTGAAATTGGTGAACAATTAATGAGATTCATTGCAGGGATATTTCATCACTGAATGCTATTTTCCTGCCAACTGAGACATGATGCATTTAATTCTAAATGACACCACCTGCTCCCACCTCTAAGTGAAATGAAAAAGCTGCCAAAGGGCATGTTGGGAATTAATTTGCAAGCTTCCTTTTAATCAGGCATTTCTCTATAACCCTGAAGACTGAAAACATAACATAATGAAAAATAATACAGTTTTGGAAGTCAATAGTTGAATTTAGAGTGCTTGTGAAATGAAAGAAACATAGGTGATACAAGATAGGCCACATGATAGTATTCTTTTCTAGTTGTAAAATTACTCTTTTACACTGAAGCTGAGAAACAGAAATAAACAGGAAAACAGTATTATCTGACATGACAAATCAATAAGAAGTAGAAAGTGGAATGAATGTTTTCATTTGCCATTGTTACAATGATAATGACACTGTGTCTCTATAGAATGCATTTCAGTTGAGGATTTAACACAGTTTCCCAAATCTTAATTTGCCATATTTCAACCTACCTTCAAATGAAATATAAAGATAACAGGCATGATGGTAAGAAGAGTTAGGGTAATAACAGATACTTTATTAGGAACTTTATAACACATTTCTTGTAACCACTATTTAATATAAAAAATGGGGGGTGAGGAGGATGAACATAGTTGATTTCTATGGATTTCTTATCTTTGGAATCAGTTAAATGAGGATCATTTTCAGAAGTAGTCAAGTTGACAAGGATGAGCTCGGTACGAGGGAGAAAAAAATCTTCCAAATTACTTTCCAATTAAGTCCTCTTCAAATCTCCAGAATTCTCCAAATGGTACCCTGACTTAAATGTGAGGTCAAAATTGCATTTGAAATGCTGTGTATTTTTGAAGTCTGCTGTGTTACCTCTCCTGAGCTGTAATAAAATAGCTGAGATAAACATCTCCAGAGGAGGAAAGATTTGCCCAACTCCTGAGGATTCCTGGTTACCTGGCCCTCCTTGTTGCTTTATGTCTCTGACAAGGGATCTGATCATGGTGGAAAGTACATAGTGGAACAAAGATGAGTGTCTAGGAAGCAAAGACACAGATAGAAAGGGGCTGTGGTTGCAATAGTTCCTTGAAGGAAACAGTCCCAGTAACCTCAATTCCTTCCACTTAGCCCACTCTTTAAATATTCCACCAATTCCCAAGAGCAGCTCAGGCTGGCAACAAAGCCTTTAGCATGTGGTCTTTGGGAAACAATTGTGATTCAAATCATAACATGTGGTAAGCTAAACAGTTCTTATGAGAAATAGGCATTCTCTTGTCCTGTTAAGCATTCATTCATTCAATGAGATCATTTTTCTCGGTATCCTTTATGAACATGCCAAGTATCAGGTGTCAAATAAATAAGACTATACATCCAGAGGTTGTGATAGAAAACACACAATATTGTAGTAGCAGAAAGACTAATGAAACAGATGATAGGAACAGTATAGGTACATTTCTTAAGTAGTCAGAAAAGGCTTCTCCAAGCAGGAACATTTGATCACAAATCTGGATGAGGTAAGGGAGAGAACCAGCCAAATATTTCTGTCCTCTTTCCTCGCTCAAGGACTTTCCTCCTGCCAACAACTTCTGTCTATCACTACTAATCTCATTTTCTGGTTCTCAACCTCCCATCAACATTCAAATATGCTTTCACATCTTTCAGCCTGAAACAATAGTTAAAGGAAAACTCATCTCAGGAGGCTGGGAATGTGGCTTGGTGGTAGAGTGCCTGCCTAGCATGCATGAAGCCCTGGATTTGATTTGTCAGTAAAATATAAGCAGGGAAAGAAATATGTAGCAAGGTGACTCAAAGTGATAGAGTGCTAGTCTTGAGCAAAAAGAAGCTCAGGGACAATGTCCAGGAAGCATTCACTATCTCACCTATGTAACTTTGTAACCCCTCTTGTGTGACTCCTTGGCAATAAAGCTAAATCTGCTGTCAGAAAGAATGACATCGTCCCATTTGTAAGGAAATGGAGAGACTTAGAAAAAATCATATTCAGTGAAGTAAGCCAGACTCAAAGGAACATAGGCTCAATGGTTTCCCTCATTTGTCATAATCAGTAGAAACCTCGGGCTCTCCTAGCAGAGATTTACAATAGAGTAAAACCTAGGTACATAAGGCATATAGAATGACGCTAAACGAAAGGACCTCCAGGATATAGAAACAAAAGCCATATTATGAGTGATTATTGTCCTTAATGTACTATATGTTATCTCTCATCTCTTTTGCTGTCCCTTGGTTATCTCATATTGTTACAGTATTTCACCTGGTTATCTGATATATTATATATATACATATTTGGTTATTTGAAGTCAGATAGAGAAGGGGGGAAAACAAGATGAGGGGTGAGGGTGAGGGGAGGGAAATGGGGACCAAGACATGAGAAAGGGTATCAATGTATGTGAAGTAATGCACCTTTATCTGGTGAATATAGTGTAACCCTTCTATGAATTACAATAAAAAACATATGAAAAAAAGACAAAGTCATCTCCTTCATCTATTTCCTTTTACAGTCAAATACTTTAACATAAATGTCCCTACTCAAAATCTTCTTTTCCTTCATTTGTTCTTGAACCCATACCTTGAGCTCCCATACACCTGAAAAATACCTTATCAGGATAATACACTTGTGCCTATATATTTTTCTTGAGATTCTTCTTTCTCTTGGTTTCTATACCATCACTTTCTAACTGATATCAGCAGTTCTTCTCTGTCTCCTTGGTTGATTCCTTCTCATGTACTTGACTCTCAACATCAAAGTCTCAGTATTCTCTTTATGGATTTTCTCTTCTCAATGGCGTGTGTGTGTGTGTGTGTGTGTGTGTGTGTGTGTGTGTGTGTGTGTGTAAAACTCATGATACAGTGAAGCCAAAATAAGTGAATCACAATATAGCAAAGGACTGCTGCATTTCACTTCATTCTGCCTCTTCTAAGACTATGCATTTAAACTGATGACTTCCAATTATATCTACTGCATAGAGCTCTGTCTAATTCATATGTCTAGCCACAAACATAAATCGCCACTTGGTTAGTTGTAAAATAGATATCACAAATCAAGCTCCTAATTTTGTATTCCTATACATAGCAGTTTCTCCCACAGCCTTCTCTACTATGGCAACTTGTATCTTCCAAAGAGGGAAGGCCACAGTATTTCCCACTTAATGTGTTCTTGCCAATGGAACTCTGATGTGTCTTTCATCAAGTGTGTTTCCTTTCCCTGGAATCTGTGTGGACTTTTATAATGAAGTCCACAGTCACCTCCAACAGAGTATGATAAAGGATTTGTATTATTGAACAGAGCATAATACAAATGTAGTTATATACTTTCAAATATTCTTCATATGTTTTCAAATGGCTTTCCTGACTCTAGCTGCTATGTTCTTGAAATCCCCAACTGGCCAACATTGAAGAAAGCCATGTATTCCAGCTGAAAAGCCGGCTGGAATTTACCCAAAGCTAGCATCAACTACCAGAATAAAGACACTTCTAGATAATTCTAGGTTCCCACCACTGAGTAAACCTAAAGTTTGACTCTTCCAAAATAAGGGTTTGGATATTGTACAAGAAAGAAAGGTTACCCCTGCTGTGACCTCTTCAAAATTCTAACCCATAAAATCTTTGAGTAAAATAATATATGTTTCACACCCCTAAGTTTACTATAGTGATAATGACAGGTATAATAGTAGGAATACAGTAGGTGAGGACAATCTTGGTACCATCATCAACTTTTCTTTTTCTTCTCTCAGCAAGCCCTATAACATCCAGGTTTTCCTTTGAAATATATCCAGGATCCTAAGACATCAAACCATCAAAGCTTTATCCAGACCACAGAAGTTGCCTCCTCACTTCCATTCCTGCTTCTAACTTCTCTCTTGTACATCCTATTTCAACATGAGAAGAGTACTTCTCCAAAATTGTTCTTTCCAAGAACATTATTTCAATACTAAACCCTTCAGTGGCTTAAAAACTAAGACCCTTAGTGGTATACCATATCCCTCATAATCTAAGCTTCAACTACCACCCAACACTTCTCCTCTTTATTTATTGCATTTTAGGTACACTGGCCTCTTTGCTTTTCCTTAAAAATCAATGTTAATAAAGAAAAAAACCTAAAAATACCTGGTATCATTCCATTTCAATTCCCATGTACTTGCTGAGAGTGACTTCGGCAGCTCCATCCTATGTGTTTTCCATAAAACAGCATACTTACTCTTGATTCTTGTCTTGATTTTTCATCTCCTCAATTATTTTACATTTGTTTATTTCTTTGTCTCCCTCTTGTACAATGAACGCTTCCTGAGAACAGAAAGTCTGTGCTGTTGAAAGTTCAAGTCCCTAGTATACAGTGGGAACTGGGTAAACAGTTGTTAAAGACTATTCCAAGCAGAGGGACGAGCAAGTTCAAAAGGTCCTGAAATAGGAATTTGTCTGGAAATCTTGTGAAACTCTGTGTCCAGGATAGAATGAGAATGGGGACTGTGCATGAGACAAGGTCACAGAGACAGCCAAAGTTTAGGACATTCAGGTCCTCATAGGCTGACAAAGATGGATGGGAAAAAAATTGAAGTACAGTGATGTGAACTGATTGACAACTTGAAAAGATCATTCTGGTTGCTTTGTAGAAAACAGCCTGAATAAAGAATAAGAAAGAAGATTTACAGAGAACAATCTGCCGGCTGTTTCAGTAATTCAGATAAGCAAGAGACATAAATAGATTAAACCATGAGCCTGAGGAGTGAGGTGGTCAATTACAAGATGGATTTAAAATAAAAAGTATAATTCAACGAACTTGGTAGTTAGATATAGGCAATCTGGAAATACTTCTAAATGTTTGGCCTTAGAAAATGGTTAAACAGTAGTGCATTCAATCCATTAATCAAGTTCTTTTGAACAAGGGTTCTATTTTTGTTTTTAAATTCAGACATAACAAGCATGTAATGTTTGATCCAAAGTAATGTTCAAACTGTACTATGGTTTAGTCGAACTGAAGTTCTAAACAACAATGAATAACTATGTTTGGCTCTAGGATGCAGTATCTAAGCATGAATGAAAATATACAAAGAAATTAATATAAAATATGTGTGGCCAGCCCTGAGAAGCATTTCTGATGTCTGGACACCTAGGTGGACTAGCTGGTCACCCTGAAGACTGACAAACTTGGTATTCAGCAGGAGAATCATCCAGAAAATTCTCCAGACACAAACTTCTACTCTGGAGGATGCAGTCCTTTAGAATAGTTAGAAATACCAAGAGGGGAAACATCACAATAAAATACAATTGAAAGGCCACACATCATGACTCACGTACAGAACTTAGCACTTACATGCCTTTCTCCAAACTTGAACATAACAGAAAACAAATTTGTGAGACAACTGCTGACCTTGCTTAATAAGGAATGTAAAATAATGAAGCATCGAAAGTACATCTCTGTAGGGAGCAGACGCTAAAATGATCCCCAGGGACCTGACGTCACCCAAGCAGAAAAATCATGCTCACCTCAACATGTCTTCCTTTTCATAAGCTAATAACATTCTTAACATATCTGCCATTCAGTTACCTTAAAATGTTTTGCCCATGATTTTCCCCCTTGCTCTCTCAGAAGGAAAAATAAAAATTATTCCTACACTATCATTCATATCATTATCCTGACATATCTACATTTTTATATTAACCCTCTGTACTTTGTGCTACTTATCTATTTTGGGGACCTTTGGTACTAGTAAATAAAATTATATTCCTCTTATAATTTGAAAGCAACAGAGAGCTACGTTAACGGAAGACCAAAATTTTGCAGTCTGATGAACAAGCCCTTGACTAATTTCCAATAGCCTTGCATTGGACAGTTTCCAGCCATACTAGCTTAGATGATAACTTGGCTTGAAAGCTCACTGAGTAGAGCAACAGAGAATGTGTCTTTCAGACATGAGCCAGGAGGAGGATCTGGGCACAGTCATTTCTTTCTGCTTGTGCTGAAATGATGATGATGAGGTAAGGAGGAGCATCTGTCTTCCATGCTTTCCCTTCCTGAGAAGCAAGGCAGAAAGCACCTCCCCCTGTAGTCAAGAGTAAATGCTCCACCATTTTTGCCTTCTGAAGTTGGATGCTGGATTTCAGCTATAAACTTAGAACTGGATTTCTACCAATGGTCTGTATATACACACTTCCATTTTTAAAAAATTATTTCTCATGTACATGAATGAGTCAACTGTGGCCATTGGATATGTAGAGGGTGTTTTAAAACCTTTCCCTTCTAACTCTAGCTTGGGAATTCAGCAAATACTCTAACTTCTCAGAATCTTTTTTTTTTTTTGCAGCTGAAAGATTATCCTCATTCTCTCTCTCTCTCTCTCTCTCTCTCTCTCTCTCTCTCTCTCTCTCTCTTCTTTCTCTTCTCTCTCTCTTCTTTCTCTTCTCTCTCTCTCTTCTTTCTCTCTCTCTCTCTCTCTCTCTCTCTCTCTCTCTCTCTCTCTCTCTCTCTCTCTCTCTCTCTCTCTCTCTCTCTCTCTCCCTCCTCCCCTCCAATCCCCCCTCTTTCTATCTTGTGGGTCATGGGGCTTGAACTCTGGGCCTGGGTGCTGTTCCTGAGCTCTTCAGTTCAAGGCTACCACCCTACCCTTGAGCCAAGCCCCACTTTGGTTTTCTAGTGATTAATTGGAGATAAGTGTTTCGGGTTCTTTAGTGCCTGGGCTGGCTTAGCACTGTGATCCTCTGATCTCAGCTTCCTGAATAGCTAGGATTACAGGGGTGAGCAACTGTGATTGATTGATTATCCTCATTTTCTTTTTTCATATATTTTATTGTAATTAATAGAAGGGTTACAATATATTCACCAGATAGAAAGTGCATTACTTCACATACATTGATACCCTTTCTCAGGTCATGGTCCCCATTTTCCTCTCCCCACCCCCGCTGCTCATGTTGTTTTTCCCTCTTCCCTATCCAATTGCAAATAACTCATAAAGCATACATACAATATATCAGATAACAAGGTGAAGTACTGTAACAATATGAGATAATCAAGGGACATTATCTTCATTTTCTAAGTATCAAATGGAGATAAATGTGAAGAACCTGGCATACAAGTGCTGGATTCATCTATTTCTTCCCTAAGTCTAATTCAGGAATGGTTTAGGGATTCACTTTTTTATTAAAACAAGTCCTAACATATTATTCCAATCCCTTCTACTTGTTTGATCTTTTGACTGGCAATGAGAATAAACCTCATGCTTATATAGTCCTTTTCCAAAACTTTCTAAAGATTTTTAATTTTTAAATAACTCTGTTCATTGCAAAATTGAGCAGAAAGTATAGAGAAATCTCATATATCTCCATTACTTGCATAGACACAGCCTATCAACACTCCACAATGAACTGGTAAATGTGTTCTAATTCTAAAACTCTGAGTAACACAGCTTAATTATATGGTTCATTCTTGGTATGGTACATTGCAGGAGTTTTGAATAAGATATTATATCACAAAATCTCTGCTATAGTATCATAAAGGATACAAGTTGCCTTACTACTTATGAGGTGTTACTACATCTTTATGACAATGGCAACAATCCCCAAATATTAACAACTACAACAGTTGACAAGGACATGGAATGATGCAGTCTTCATTCATTGCTGGTGGGAAATGAAAATGGCAATGCCACTTTGGGAGACAGTTTGGTGGTGTTTTGAAAAGCTAAATTTACTCTGGTAATTTCTTTCCTTAGTAACTATTCAATGAGTTGAGAATACACACACACACAAAACTTGCAAAGGATTATTTATAGCAGCTTTGGTTGTAATTGATTAAAACTTGAAAGCAAGGAGAATTTCCTTCAGGAATAAAATGGAGTAAGAAAGAACAGCTATACAATGAAAAAAAATCATAAGCCATGGAGATTCCTCAAACAGAGGAATCACAGTAGGATTCTAACTAGAGACCATTCTGGTAGAGAAGTATATATCTGTGCTTAAAGACCATTCTGGAAAAATTAAAATATGTAGAGAATTATATGTATATATAATATACACACATAAATACATGCATGTACATATACATAGATACATATATGTATGCATATATATATGTAAACATGCTTTTATTGCTAATGAATGTTTAAAATACTTGTTTTCAACTGTTCACACAGTTTAAATTCATTCACCAAATATCCCTGTTCTTTAATACATTCAGCATTAAAGAAATACATTAAGCATTAAAGAAAACAAATTGATACCTCAAAAGAAATATCCCCAGTCTTCTAATGACTTTTATAGTGCATGGTTACTTTGGAAGAAAGTCATTGTTAGCTTTATCCTGTAGAAAAGTAAAATAAGTAACATTTTGATCATAGGATGAGCTAACTACAGTCATACATATGAAGAATTCAAAACTCTTCATTATATTCAAACAATCTTCCAATCTGTATTCACACACACACACACACAGAGAGAGAGAGAGAGAGAGAGAGAGAGAGAGAGAGAGAGAGAGAGAGAGAGAGAGAGAGAGAGAGAGCGCCAAAGGAAAGCCAAGTGACTTGGCCTACAGTTGGACATTTAGCAAATTATAGGACCTGGTCCAGTCTTCAGGCTGCTGGCTCAGAATTCTGTCATCTGGCTTAGACACAGAGAAGAAAACACAGATGGGGAGATGCAATGGGGACACGGCACTTTAAGACAACAGGTGCTTTCTAAACAGAGATAATAAGAAGAGGGCTGGATGCAGAACATTACTAGAACATTCCAAAGACAAATGCTGCCAACTCTGTGATGGGGCTTCAAATAAAATATGACTTACAATGAAGATTGAGCTCTTGAGTTTGCTATTTGCACTTCAGCTGGGATGGGCCTCCTCCCCCACCCAGAAGCAAACTCACTGAGCTCCCTTGGCTGTTGACTCAGCATCTGTCACATGTTTAAATCCTCCTACTTAGCAATGATTAAAAAGTCTTAAAGCAAGCATACCATTTTTAAAACTCGGTATCCTCTCATGCTTTAAATATGAGGTCTTGCTCAAGTGGGCTGGAAACAAGCAAGGGACTTTTCTTTCCTCTAGCAATACTGATGAACATCGTCATACAATTCAAATGACTTTTTCTCCAGGGCAAGATGATGTGTTGACAGTGCTTTTCACTTAAAAGCCCTGACAACCAATTTGAGCTTAGACACTGCAGCCATACAGGAACATCTGCTGAATCAGAAATATGGAGACCCCTGAAATCTGTGGGACTAAGAGAGGATGCATTGGATATGAGGTCACACTAGGACTCAAGTCCACTTTCTACTTTTTAATTTCAGAGTTGGTGCCCTGTGCATTGAATAGGTGAATCAAGATTTAGTTTATTATGTACTGATCCAATAGAGATCAACCAACAATTAAGGGATAGTTATTAGATGCTAACTGCTGGGAATAGAGAATGAGAAGGCTTTTACCACAGCAGAGAAAGACAGAGGTGGATGGATGCAGAATGCACCCAGTATTCTCCTGCATACCACACTGCAGAGAGGAAAAGCAAGGCATTGAAGGCAGATGTGGAGATAGAACTCTCTGACTTCTCTTACCACCTACTTCACTTCTTTTTGCAAAATCTTTACATCTGCCCTTTATATGGAGGTTTCTAGCTAAAATATTTCAGTTAAATATCATGGGACTAAGTTCTCATCCTAGAGAGCTTGAAACGATTTCAATTTCCCCCAAACCTAAAATCTATCTATCTATCTATCTATCTATCTATCTATCTATCTATCTATCTATCTTATATATTAGATGATACCATACATTATATTAATGAGGAAGAGGAAACAATTATGCTAGCTAACAAAGAACTACTATGGATTCTGCATACCGAAGGGAATCCTGGTGTGACATCCCAAAGCTTTCAGCACTTCAGAAACAAGTCTTTCAATATAACAAGCAAAAAGTCAAGCTTCCTTTTCTTCCAACATGTGGATAATTAACCCACATCTATAGATGCTACCAGCAAACTCCAGAAAAATCACATTGCAGCGTATATCAGTATAGGCAGGCACTTTTGTACATATCAATAAATCTTTTACTGCGTATCGAGAGTCAGCAAGTAATGAGTTAATTCATTCTAAGCCTTGGGTTGGCAGAAAAAAATTAAAGGGCAACAAAAAATATGATCTAAGCTTCTCCTTCCCAAGTGTTCATGCTTGCTTCATTTTCCTCTCTTCTTATGAGTAAACAAGTTCTGTGTAAGTACTAAAATACAGGGATCTAGAGAGATTTGCTTCTCAATTTAAAAGGCAAAGGGCAAGGTTACCTTTCCTTATTCTTTTCTACAGAGAATAACAGTTCTGTCTTCGCTTCTATCTCAGGACACATAAAAAAATGCCTTGTAATAAATAATTCACAATCTTATTATTACTTTAACAAACAAACGAAATCTGAGCAAAAATCCTGAGCAGCAAAATGCACACAGTACTTTGATAGAGAAACAACTTTACTTTCAAGAACCTTCCTTTATACAATGACAAAACATTAATGAAAAAGATTTTAATTTTTAGGGTGAATTAAAGCATGCCTTTAATGTCGACGTCCTTTTTCCTTGCTGTAATTAACCAATTCACACAGATACAATTCATCTTCTTTTGAAATGTTCAAGTAAATGGAGCCTGAAAAATAATTAACTAAGAGAAGAGGCAATCAGTTTGACAACTGGTTTCTTGCTCCAGCAAGCTCAAGCCCCTAGCACTCTAAGCATTCGTATACTCACATTATAATTTGAACGATACTTATCAGTTTTCTACTATGAGGAAAACATGCTAGATACTATGAGGAAGTCAAGGAGTTGAAACATAGTCCCTGACCTCATAAAAGTTGAAATCCACTAATGAAAGAACAACCCCAAAATGATTTGCAGTCAGGACAATAGAACATAAGTGTCATGTTAGAATAAAGAAGGGCCAAATCATTTAAAAATCGATTGTTTTGAAATGACTCTCTGAATTTGCCTGTGAAAAATGAAGTTGAGAGGATGGACTTAAAGAATAACCATCATTCTTGAGAATGACAGAAAAGTAAATCAGGACAATAGCTATTAAAATAAAAGAATGTTGATGAATAATAAGACCTATGTGCTGGATTGTTAATCAAAATCATGAGTCTTTTGGAAGTCATAGTTTATGTTGACCTTTTATTCACTAATATACAAAATTACATAAACCTTGTGACTATAATCAAGAAATGAATCTGAGGATTTCAAAATCACTTCTTAAAAGGAGGGTCATTCTTTCACTCAAGCCAAGTGGAAGGAAACGTCAAAGTCAATGAACTATGAATAACTTATATTTCTTTCTGAAACTCAAGTAAGGACATTTTAAGACTAATTCATTGAGCTTAGTAAGAAGTAACTTAGATTGCAACTATTTATTTTAAGAGATGAAATTAGCTTCTATTTTTATATCACTGGACTTATTTTAGGAAGAGTGTCATACAAAGTATGAATATTCACCTCTTTTGCCCTAGATGCATAATTACCCAAACACTTTACTAAAGGAAAAGACAGGGAGTTGGATTTAGTCAATGAATTGAGTATATAATTTGTGGGAGAAAAGATCAGAGAAGACAGTTCACCAGTTATATTTACCACAAGTTATCTTATTTCTATAAACTAAAAGCAGAGAATGTTTAATAGTGGCATTTTTTCTTTCTTTTTTTTTTTGGTTGTGGGTCTTGAACTTTGGGCCTGGGTACTGTCCCTGAGCTCTTCAGCACAATGCTAGAACTCTACCTCTTGAGCCACAGCACCACTTACAGTTTTCTAGTGGTTAACTGGAGATAAAGAGTCTCAGGGACTTTCTAGTCTGGGCTGGCTTTGAACTAAGATCCTCAGATCTCAGCCTCCTGAGTAGCTAGGACTAAGGTGTGAGGCAACCAGGGCTTAGTAGTAGCATCTTTAAGCAATGAGAATACCATAGGTCAAACAGGTGGGTGATTAGTTGGCAATTAGATTCTACTCACTGAAGTTTTGCTTCAGTTCAGCCAAGAGTCTCCAACATATCTACTTCAGCGATGACGAAGGCCAATCCAACTCTACTGCAAATTTACTTCATGACAATGAGAATGGATTCTGCAATTCATTTTCATAAATGTTTCTCTGAAATTGTATTCTAAATTTTAACATAAATTTGACCTTAAATAAGGTTTTGATGAAATGTTAAACACTTGTTCCTTCATTATTTCAAAATCATATTTAAGCGCCCAATAGAAGATATGGATTGCTTCGCATATCATGTCTATTTTCTTGTCATTCAAAATCCTTTAATGTAGCTACACACTCCACAAAGCATCTAATTGAGAAGATGGCCAGAAAATGGGCAGAAACACCCTGCAGAAAGTATGAGGAAGTAGATAAAACTGGAATATCGCATGAAGTTTCTGAATGAATATACCATTATGCACAGCAAATGAGCAAACTCCCTTCCCACCCACAGCTGAAGAGCAGGTCCATCTGATCTAATGATGTATGTCTTTAAGCCCATTTATAGAGTTTTCCATGGATACAAGAGATTTCTCAAGGTTCATGATGAGAGAAGTGAACAAAACCAGAAAAATATGCAGTTATATAAGAAGCAATAAAAAGATCGAACTAAAATAAATGTATAAAGTGCCTTTTACATATGATTATTTGCCAGTTCTTTGAGATGTTATAAAAAGAGAACTATAGTTTCTTCCCAGTAAGTTTATGTGGCAAATGAAAATATATACACTCATAGATAAGTTTTTTTCTCACAACTAATTTTCCCAAAGATGATTTTTCAAAAATCATGCTCATTTTTCCCTTTTTAAAAAACATTTTAACATTTTTGTCCATTTTAGCAAAGGACATTTGAACAGCTTCTTGGAAACAATAACAGTTACTTGTATTAGATTCCACTTTTGTCATTCTTTAAACTGGCAGGCATGGGTATGTAATAGACGCAATTTGTTTTCACGGTACAGTTATTCAGGACAAATGGTAATTACATATGATGAAGAAATGGCTCCAAGATGAGCTTATTCTGTCTTACACATCAACTTTGCAAATGAAATCAGTGTTCATAATGGGTACTGTCCTTAGAAATGTAGATCAAATGTTAAACCACAAAACCCTAATGCATTTTAAGAAACCATAGCACATGGCTTACAGCCTGTGGTTTAGTAGATTCTTTTTTATATATGGACAGAAGCAAATTATGATCTGTGATTCTTTTTAGCTCGTGACTGCTCTACAGAGGCAAAAATGTCCTAACTTCCCATCAGCTTTCTAGGTCTGGCTAGAAAATCAGAGTACTCATATTTTCTGACACATGGTCTGCACATGCTGTCTATTTATTTAGCTGCTGAACTTGCCCCCTTTAAGCCATGTTGTTGATGAATCTAATATGTTGCTCAAATCAAGCCTTCCATGGACTATTTGCCTGAACTTTATTTGAATCACCCAGAATAGAAATGAATGTTATGATCCATAGACCTCTGTCTCAAAATGGGATTTTCCAAATACTGCTTGACTTTCTTCTCTCTCTCTCTCTCTCTCTCTCTCTCTCTCTCTCTCTCTCTCTCTCTCTCTCTCTCTCTCTCTCTCTCTCTCTCACTTTCTCTCTCCCTTCCTTCCTTCCTTTACTTCTCTTTCTTTCTTTCTTTCTTTCTTTTTTGGAGGACAAAGGAGGGGGATGTCACATCTGTGACTAATTAGAACAAATTTATGAAAGGAGATTGAAAATTTTATATTATCCTGGAATAGATTACATCTTCTTATGAAAACAAACCATACTTAAATCATTTTAAATCTCATAAAGAAAAAAATGACATGATCCCATAGGTCACAAAACGTGAAACTGAATTTACTGTTGAACTCAAAACTTCTGAATAGTGGTGTCAAAAGAAAAATATAATACTCTCAGAACTAAAAAAACACATAAGAGTACACATTTGAGCTTTTATAGATAAACAATGAATTCTCTAGTAACAATAATTGAGTTTATACTTCTGGTTCATCTTACAGGCCATTTTATGCAGTAGCATGTCAGAGATTTTTTTTTAATGTTTCTTAAATCTATCAGTTAATTAAGGACTATAATGATAAACCCACTTATATCAAGTAAAGAGACATAAAGGACTTTATATTATATTTCTCACTATCTATTGTCAGTGATCCGTCAAACTCCTCCAGTTAGATCAACCCTTGATAAAGTTGACAGAAACATTAAGTGGACTATGGTAGTTATCTTTGCTTCCCTTAATTGAAAATGCTTCTCTGGATCTTGGGGAAGGGGGAAAGGAAAGGACTTGGTGAGGGATAAGATAGGTAAATGCATAATATTGCTGCAAACCTTGTTACCTGTGTTAAAACAGAGCTCAAATATCAGTGGAAATAAAAGAGACATGGTTTGTGTTCTGGCTCTGAGGTTCTTTTTGTATTACTCTGAATGACTCACTTGAGACTTAAATATACTGTAATGTTTCAGTGTGTTCAAAGGTATTTTTCATTCATTAAATTATGTAAACATCTGCAGATTAACAGTATAAAATATATTAAAGTAGAATAAGAGGTAGTGAAAGAAGACATGGTATAGATAGATCCAAGATAGCATTAAATTGAGTACTTGAGGGAATTCATTCATAGTTTCAGAAGATTCCATGTCTTATTCCCTATGATTATATAACCCTTTTCATTCTAAGTTTAGCATGAAAAGTTTTTAATAATCCTTAAAAGATATCCTAAGAAATAGTCAGCCTTTAAAAAATGTATTCAATTCAAGGGAAACTGCACACTAAAATAGCAATTAAGATAATGAAATATTTCTGGGCTCAGATTTATGACTGCCAAATTTCTAGTTAAGTCCCAATATAGAAACAGGATCCTATTGAAATTCTTTCTTTCTTTCTTTCTTTCATTCATTCTTTCTTTCTTTCTTTCTTCTTTCTTTTTACCCCTCACAGAAATCTTCCAGTATATTTGAAAAAATGCTGATAGGAAAGATAGGAAAATCTTAATTATTGCAGAAAGTATAAAAGCTTTTGTGGAAAAGTTAATATTTTCTTTGAATGAATTGTTCCAGGATTAGACTCATTCCTTGCTTTGCTCTTCAGTTACTGTTTCCAGAAGCTTGTTCTGGCTGTACAATTTTGAATCTTGATGGTAGGTAGCTTACATGCTCTAATCCTCCACATTCCTTATACATGTTCCCTCGGGCTTCCTCTTTCTGGGAAGTTCTGTTCTTTTAGCCAGCTCTTCAAGTCTTCATGGAATCCTTCCACATTTTAAAGCTAATACAGTTAGTTAAATTTTGTAAGTGCAAGTTTCTTGTTCACAGTCTCAGCCTGGGAAGACATTTCTCTGTTTGGCATGGAAAAGTCAATGTGGTGATGTGTCTGAATTTTCTAATTGATATTTTTTGAAAAATATTTGTCTTTTCCATTTCAGACTAGAACAAACTTAAACTAAAAATATGAGACAAGGCTACATTACTTCTTAATGAATGCCCTTGATGAGGGGCACTTTACTCCTGTTCACTGCAGATACAAAGTCTGCATAAATATATAATTGTTTAGGGTTACGTGGACACAATCAGTATTCTCCAAATGAGAATTCTAAGAAATCCTTTAACTATATGTACCGGGGTTCAATTTCTTGGTACCACATACATAGAAAAAAAGCCAGAAGTGGTGCTGGAGCTCCAGTAGTAGAGCTCTAGCCTTGAGAAAAAAGTCCAAGGACAGTGCTCAGACCCTCAGCTTAAGCCCACAACTGGCAAGTAAATAAATAAATAAATAAATAAATAAATAATTTTAATTTAAATTCATGATGCTGAAAATATTTGAGGAGAGGAGGGGGAGAGAGAGAATATCCTCATCCACAAAGGAATTCCGCCCCTGGGAATGAGGCTAGAGATAGCTGGCTATACAAACCAGAGCATCTACCAAGGACTAATGAGCTGAATACATCTACATCTGCTCTCACCCAATCTTTTTCATCTCTAGCCTGTAATTAAAAAAGAGGGAGGCAGTTTCTTTCAGGTAGCCCTTTATGAATGAACACAATCAATCACTAAAAGGCTAATTGTATCTTCTGAGCTATTAATTGACTTAGCTCCAGGAGTACTGCATGAAACATATGGTGCAAGATCCAAGCAACTGTCCAGGGCTGTGCACAGGGGGCATTTGGCTCCTTTTTTGAAAAGAACCAAAGGTAATCCCTTTGCAACTGCAGTACAGATGGTTTCCTTTGCACCATTTCACTGAATACTAAACAGAAACAGGGAAAAGTATGAAAACGCAATAAACAAACAGCTGAGCGTGAGCTTAAATGTTCTCTGTGTCTATCAGAAAGAAGCACTCAGAATCTCTGGATGTTTACCAGGGAGTGAAAAGGAAACAAAGAGACATGAAAACTGAATGAAATGACTTTGGGAATTATACCTAAATCTGGTTCTCTGTGTGTATTTCTTTTCAAAGCAACAATATAATTAAATCTCTTGGAAACTTCAATTATAGGTGTCATGATTCATAATCTCCTAGACATCATCCAAACTTCAGGTTTCTCTGAAAATATGCTGATATGGATAAAGCTAAAAATCACATTCCTCTAAAGGAGTTACTTGAAAATCACTGTTAACCTTCAATTCTTCCTGCTTCGTGTAGCAACTTAACACACTATAATCCTTTCCAAATAAAAATGCATAGTAAAGCTCAATTACCATTTCTACTTCCCATCATTTATTCTTCACCTAACAGAGAGAAAAATATAAGCCTAGTTGGCAAGCAGAGCAAAAGCAAAGTCCTATCAAAGTGTATGACCTGTTAATAATCAGCAGGTAAAAATGAGACATGTAGTTAAATTAAGAAAACTAAGGTATTAATTTTTTTAAAAAAAGAACTGGTTTTCATGAACCTGTCCTCCACTCTTCTTGACATGGGGATCTAACAATGACAAACAAATGCGTGTTGTGATTATAAATGCACATATAGATACAATATTCTAAATGCAGCTAGAGAGAAAACTAATATATTAACACTGCTAGGTCTGATTGTGGATACAATTATAAATAAGATTATGGTTTGCATTTCTAGTTATTTTCATCTTAATTATTTTTGGTCATATGCTATTCTGGATTTTCTTAAATACTATAAAATATGATGTTACTTAAAAGCCTAGGTTATATAGTTTAATGATGACAAAAAGACCAGCTATGAGGGTGATTACTTTATGTGATATAAATCACAAGTTAGGTGAATAAAACAATTTTTGTGTATTTCCAAATCTCCTAAAAGTGTCAAAATGGAGACCTTTTAAAGTGAAATAAACTACTGTATTTCTTTATTGGATGACTATGAGCTTCTGGAATTGGACAGTTTGTAGGTTTGAAGAGCAAAAGAATTCTGGCAATAAAATACTAAATCAAAATAAATCTAAATGTAAATCAAATATAACTCAATAAACCAAATGTACTAAATAAATGCAACAAATCAAATGCAATAAATCAAAATAAATCTAAAGGGGGAAAATGTCCCATTTCCCACTACTCATTGATTAACACATTCTATAATTCTCCATTTTAATGAAATTCTCAAACCTGTTAGATAACAATAGCACCTTTGCTGTATTGAAACAAACAAACAAATAATAGAGACCATGAACCACACTAATGCCAACTCTAAGAGTTGGTCATCGCTGTGCTGTCGAATCTTCTCCCTACCATCTTTTGTTTTTTATTTTTTCATATTTTATTGTTATTATAAAGGTGATATATAGAGGGATTACAGATATAAAAGTCAGGTGAAGGGTATATTTATTTTGGAACACTATTGTACATACCCTCCGTCTATCCCAGTTTTTCCCTCCATTCTCACCCACAGGTTGTATAGGTCATATTCAACATAGTTTTTACTGCATACCAC
Organism: Megascapheus bottae; assembly: GCF_031878675.1. NCBI lineage: Eukaryota > Metazoa > Chordata > Mammalia > Rodentia > Geomyidae > Megascapheus > Megascapheus bottae. Next base: position 44,460,191 of record NC_143513.1, read on the forward strand.
TGCTGCATTTGTTCACCACTTTTTGTCCCACCATTTCTGTGTTCCCTCCTTTTCTTCCCAGAGAGATCAACAAAGATAAAGATAAAAGGAAAAGCAAACAGAAACAGCAACTAATAAAATTTAAAAGAAAAGAAACACCGCTTGTTTCCATTTGAAATGGCTCAAGAGGTAGGGTGGTAGCCTTGAGCTGAAGAGCTCAGGGACAGTGCCCAGGCCCAGAGTTCCAGCCCCATGACCCACACACACAAAAATTACATTAATAGTCTCATTATGTAGTTGTTGAAGCTGTTATTACAACAAGTTGTGTTAAACTGTCAGGTGATCTGCTGAGTGTTTCTTGTTAAAATATGTTCCATCAAAACAATGTTTCCCCAACCCACCCAAAAGTTAAAAGCTGATGTACTTTATTGAAGGGATTAAGAGAAATGTTTAGAATTCCTGAAAGTAGTATGTGTTTAATGGACATTGAAAAGCATTATGGAAAAAAATGAATGAACCATCCAAAGATTTCAAAACAAAACATGTATTTTTGTGAGCAATATGAATTTGTAGCTTAATCTATGCATTTTCCAGATATGGATGCTTATGAAATAGATACAATTTTCAGGTTTTTTTTTCATTGGTGTTCTACCTGGAACCATATATCAGTGGGTATCAAGGGTCTACTTTATTCTGTAATGTTGTTATACATTGTGTCTAGCCTAGCACATAAGTTTGTTGCAGGTGTCTCTGAGCACAAATAGCTCCTCAAACTGGGGAGCAAAAGAAGGAAGAGAAGAGAATGTACAGTGAAGAATAAACTTTTAAAAATAATTCATATTGCAGCCGGGAGTTTGGCCTAGTGGTAGAGTGTTTTGTCTAGCATACACGAAGACCTGGGTTTGATTCCTCGGTACCATATACATAGAAAAAAGCTGAAAGTGGTGCTGAGGCTCAAGCGGTAGAGCTCTAGCCTTGAGAAAATCCAAGGACAGTGCTCAGGCGTTGAGCTCAAGGCCAGCACTGGCAAAAAATAATAATAATTCGTATTACCCCATAGCAGTATCACATGAAGATATCTTCATGGTTTAAAAGTAATGACAAAATAATGGCTTCATTTTGGTTCCCTCCTTATAAAATTCTCTATATAGATTATGCTTTCTTATACATTTCACATTTCTTCAAGAAAAAGGCAAGTTAAGCAAATTCAAAGTGTTTTTTATTAATACATACACACAGATAGATATACATAAACATACATATAAACACATGTATATGCATATGTGTACACGCATGTAATGTATATGTATGCATATATATGTATATATTCACATAATTGACATTTTCTTCTGTCAGCAGAAGACCATAAGCAGCTAGCCATTGAATGATACTTATGAGAAATCACCGTATAGGAACATGATTTTCCCTGCTGTAGATCAACTTCTTTTCACTATTAAGTACATTGTAAAAAAAAAAAAGATGTTAGGAAATCAAAGGATAGTGAGTGATGGAAATGTTTTTCTAATTTTCTAAATACTTTTACTTATTAGTACCCACTTTAAAAATCCTCTTTTAAAAGCATGAAATACCTCAATGAATTCACTGTAGCCAAATACTGAAGTTAATTATACTCATCTTCTTTATTGGATCCATCCATCAAAGAAGAACTTGAAAGTTTTGGGACATTATTTTAGGGTTATAGTAAATGTGAAAATCCATAATTTTCTGTATATTTCACATTATTGTATACATCCTGTGAAAATTCTTTGGCCAAAGTAGAAATAACTAGGAGATTATCTGAAGGGCACATTATTGTAGTTAATAGTAGATCTGACATAAGAAAGGTATATATTTTAATTCTGTATAGAAAGATTACATATACTGATACATACTTCAACATTTCTACATTTCCTTTAGATTTTTCCATAGAACATTTAATATTTATTAGGTTTCTATGTATGAATTTATATCACTCTTTCAATGCATACCACCTAATTTCTAAAGTACAACTTTGCTTGAGATTGAAATATATATATATATATCACTTATAAATTAGACTATCAAGGAAAGAAATCTTACTATGCCATTTCCTCAAATAAAATAGCTTTATCTAAACCGATTTTATGGACAGAAACAATATTTTCTGTGCTTGATTTAGAACTTAAACTATTTTCTATGCTTGTGAGTATAGATTCACTAATGAATTCAATCTCTGATGAAATAAATATTACTCTTGATTTCATTTGCAGGACTAAATTCTGCTTCTGAAACTAAGCAGTAAATTGCAACATTTCAATTTTACTTTATTTCTCCCCAAGAATAGGTCTATCAAGAATCAAAATTCTATTCCACTATGTCATGGGGAAATTTCCATATGTCATAGAAATGGTATTTGATTTTAAAATATATATTATTGCTATTTCATGATTAAAAACATCACTAATAATGGCACACTTGAATTTTATATTTTATTAGTTTTTTATGTTTTGATATCTACAAATATTATGACAATAATTGAATACCAAACAATAATTGAATAACAATTACTTTGATAAATTTAAAATATATGACTAACAGTTAAGTCATGGCTCATGTTATAATCTGAGCTATTTAGGAGACTGTGATCAAAGGACTAAGGTTTAAAGTCAGCCTGTGGAGAAAAGTTGGGGAAACTATTACAAAAGTAACTAGCATTGATATTTCCTTGAATTCAAAAAGCCAAGGGAAGCCAGGCATCGTGGCTCATGCCTGTAATCCTACTTACTCAGGAGGCAGAGATCTGAGGATCTCGGTTCAAAGCCAGCCTGGGCACTCAAGACCTTGAGACTTATGTCCAATTAACCACTAGAAAACAGGAAATGGCACTGTGACTCAAGGAGTAGGGCTGTATGTAGCCTTGAGCTAAAGAGCTCAGGACAGCACCCAGGCCCACAGTTCAAGCATGACTGACAAAAAAAAAAAGTCACAGGAGAATACTACATTATGGGTAAATGATCACCCTGTGGGCACATACACAACCAGCCAGAGCTGAAGTCCTGGCTCACATGCTAGAGCAACAAATGACCAAGGTAGTCTGCAATGTACTGTAAGGCCTTGAGTTCAATTCCTAATATCCAGTCCCCAAGATGTATGTGACTTTGAGTAATGTCCTTATTTATATAATTTTCATAACTTAAGAATTTTAATATATACTATAAATATGGCCAATATATTTATATAGCTAATATATCTATAATATATTTATAATCAATATTGATATGAAAATATAATAATTGAAGCAGATATTCTAAAATATATTATATACCATTAACTATTTGGTTTAAATATGTGTTGTACAGAGGGGCTACAGTTACATTCATCAGGCAAAATGTGCATTACTTCTCACACATTGATACCTTGCCTCATGTTTTTGTCCTTGGTACCCTCCCTTCATCCCCTCCCAAACATCTTGATTTTCCCCTTTGTCTTCACTATTTCAAATAAGCAAATAAACATATATATTATATCAGATACAGTAATAACATGAGTTTAACCATAAGGGCAAAAAAAAGAAGAGAAAAAATATAGTACATTAGGAACCATGAAAATCATTTATGATTAATGCTCAAAAATAGAACTTAACCTAAGCCAAGATTGAAAGCCCAAGATTGTAATACTGGCACTCAGGAGGCTAAGGCAGGAAATCACAAGCTTGAATTTAGACTAGGCAAGAAAAGAAGACTCTCACAAAACTTCATTATGAATTGAAAGTATAAAATAAATGTTAGTCAATTGGCGACATAACTTTCCAATAAACATTTACTATGACATTTAATCTGTTACCTCAATATGAGAGTCACTATGAAGGTTACATTATCAAATCTGTGAGAAAAACAAATTTAATAAAACCCGACTGAACAATAATTGTTCACCATGTAATTATGAGATGCTGAAATAGTGCTATGAAATCAGTCAATATGGGATCGGAAAAATAGAATTCTTGAAACTATTGAGAGTTAGGTGGGATCTTGCTGGACATCATAGTACAAATTAGTAGAAAAGGGAGAGAAGCCACTCATTCATGAGTTACCAGCAAAAAGGCTGAGGTGAGTTGAGAAAGGCTAAGCCAAGATGATTAGCCTATCCTGTTAACATAATTCTTCATGCATGTATTTGGCAGATATGCAATAGTTCTGACAGTGAAACTGGTGAGAAACACTCAGGACATCTTGTAAAAATGAGATAGAGATAGAAAACTAACCTCAAAAATGTATTTTGGGAGAGTTCTTTTTTTTTTTCATCTACCGATTCATGTGAATCTAACTCACCATTATCACAAAGTAACTAAAAACTGGACAAGAGCAAGTACAAATTAAAAATCATCTTTTTAGTGAGCTAGGCCATAATAATTGTACAAAACAAGATGTCTCACTAGAAAATCTTGTACGTTTAGAGGTATAAATTGGAAAAATCAATAATACCAAGTTGACTAAAAAAATAGGGTGAAATTCTAATTAAGTAATCACTACAAAGTGTATATACTTAGTGAAATATTTATGTTATACAGACCAAATCCATTTTTCTTTATTATTTAATTAAATATTAGTTTTTACTTTTTAAATTTAGTTAACCACCTCTATCTTGTTTTTCACATTTTGGGTCCAATAATTCTGTAGTTGTTTATTTCTTTTTTAAAATATTTTTATTGTAATTAATAAAAGGGTTACATGATATTTGCCAGATAGAGGGTGCATTAATTCACATACATTGATACCCTTTCACATGTCTTGGTCCCCATTACCCTCCCCCCCCCCCCGCATCTTGGTTTTCCCCCCTTCCCTATCCAATTTCAAATAACCAAGTACAAATATATCCAATATATCAGATAACAATGTGAAATACTGGAGGAACTAGTTGCAGTTGTTTATTTCTAATAATATTTTCAAACTTTTTTGGTTTCACTTATTATGGGCAGATGATAAAAGTCTAATCATTTTTATCACTTCAACCTGCAGACTACACAAATCCAATAAGAATATAAACTACTTATCTTCAGGGCATACTACAAAATCCATCTATTTATTCAAGTCTTTGATTAACAGTACCTATATTTATGAAATGCCCTAGGGTTTTTTTTTATATTTTTTATTGTAATTAATAGAAGGGTTACATGATATTTGCCAGATAGATGGTGCATTAATTCCCATACATTGATACCCTTTCACATGTCTTGGTCCCCATTACCCTCCCCCCACCCCCACCCCTCATCTTGTTTTCCCCCGTTCCCTATCCAATTTCAAATAACTAAATACAAATATATCCGATATATCAGGTAAAAAAGTGAGATACTGTAACAATATGAGATAACCAAGGGATAGTAAAAGAGATGAGAGATAACATACTACTTAAGAAAAACAATCATTCATTACATGGCTTATGTTTCTATATCCTAGAGATCCTCTCATTTAGCGTCCTACTATATGGCCTTTTGTATCAAGGTTTTGCTCTATTGCAAATCTCTGCTAGGAGAGCCCAAGGTTTCTACTGATTATGACAAATGAGGGAAACCATTGAGCCTAGGTTTTTAGGGTGAAAATATGTCATATAAGACTCAAGTATTATTAAATATTCTGTGAAGTTATCACAATTTTTTGTGTTAATATTTGCTAAAGCTCAGTAAGTTTAGGTTGAGGTCTAATATTCACGACAAACTTAGAAAATAAGAAAAGCTTTTCTTAGGATATGAATTTACTTTACCTAATTAACAACAAAATAGATATAGAAATGAATGTGTATCTAAGTAAAGTTTTACAGAATGTTGGATGTATTGTTTCTCATTGAAGACTGGACATTGTGTAAACCCTAATGAATAATTACTAAATATTATATATTTCAATATTCCTTATATTATTTTCTGACCATACCTGCAAATTATGTTTATCTGAAATATCTATGTGTGTTTATATATACATAAGTATATGGATTTATAATGCTTTATGCTATACTTCAATGGTTAAGAACTTTTATAAACAAGGAGCTCTAACCAAGTCATTAATAGAGAAGGATAGTTGTGATTTTCTTGTCTAAAGCTCTATTTTAATTAATTTAGTCATAAAGGCACAGATTCTATTTTATCCACTAAAGTGAAGCAGAAAGTCCAGTGAGCTGAGAAGACTTTGAGTCTCAGTGGTGTCTTTGTCTAGCTCTGTACCCTTGAACATGTATTTTTAACCTTTCTGAATTTTCTAATCTCATCTAAAACCAGTAAGATTATCTGTAACATCCCTCCCACACTAAAATCCTGCTGTTTGATTCTAATACATTATGATGAGGCTACTGCCTCCGAAGACAGTAAAAACATCTAGTGCAGCGTGGCACCTTAATTATGCATCAGCTACTAACCTATTTGCTTTAATACACTAACTCATTTCATGTTCACAACCGCTTATGAAGTAGGCACTTATTTCCATTTTATAGAAAAGGTTAAATAACTTGCCCAAAGTCAAAGCGATTTTAAGTGTCTGATGTTTGGATCTGGGCAGTTCCTCGGAGCCCAAATTCCAAACCATCATGCCCTATCAGAATAAATGATGGTGCACTTCTACAAACTGTGTAGAGTCCTTGCCAATCAGGTTGCTCACAGCTCCATGTTTTCTGGTGTTAATCAAATTGACACTTTTAATTCTCAAATTTGTAATTCTTTGCTTACACATGCAATATGTTAAAAAGTGTTTCACAGACATGAAAACATATGATCCATAAAACAACTCTATGAAGGATGGCTTTATTTGCATTTATGAGAAAATTTAGAGCCAAGATCCAGCCATTTACGAGACTTCCTACTGCAAAGGTAAGCTGCAGTAAATGCCTGCTGGAACAAGGAAAAGTAAATGGCACAAGTTACAAACTCAATAAACACAGGAAGGACTGAAAGGTGGGATTCCTGCCCTCTCCTCTTGGCTGTACGTTTATCACTTTAAGTCTATTCTCAGAGATAGGTCTCTTTTCTATTTAAGGTCCCAACAAACGAGATTTACATATTGAAATGCAATTTATCATCATCTCCTCTTAAATTTCATTTTTGGATTGATTATAACAACAATTACTTATTTGAAACAGAAATTTGGAAGTCTCCCTCTATCCCACATCCTTTCTTAATTCTATCAAATTCTACCTTTCCAGTGCATCAAAGATCCATTTACCAACATTCTAAAAAAATAAGTAAAGTGCTTCAACCACTTGAAGGACACCAAAAGACCTCTGTGAATTTTGGAGAAGGAATAGGAGAAACACCAGGACTCCTTGGCACAGGTTGAAACTTTCTTAATAAGGACCAAGAAACACACCAAACAAAGAAAGACTGGATAAATATGATTGCATTAGGTTGCAGACCTTCTGCATGGCAAAGGACATAACCAGCAAAATAAATGGCCCATGGAGTAAGAGAAGCTCTTCATTAGCCATACAACAGACAAGGGCCCTGTATCTAAAATACACCTACAGCTCAAAAAATTAAGTTCTTCAAAAACAAGGCATCATAACAATCACTCCCATTAAAAAATGGGCTAAAGACTTAAAGAGAGACTTCCCTGAAGGGAAAATAAGGATGTCCAATAGACACATGAAAAAAGCATGTGGCCAAGAGGGATCACTGCTACGCTGTTGGTAGGAGTGCAAACTCATTCAACCACTATGGAAAGCAGTATGGTAGTGCCTCAAAAGACTGAACGTGGAACTCCCCCATGACCCAGCAATCCCATGACTTGTCATTTACCCAAATGTCCAAAAACAAGGGCATACTAAAGCTACTAGCACAGCAATGTTCATTGTACCATTATTTACAATAGGTAAGATAGGGAAGCAACCCAGATGCCTCTCTGTAGATGAATGTATCAAGAGAATGTGGTTCTATGTCTCCAGCAGAAAGAATGACATTTCCCAATTCCTAAGCAAATGGAAAGACCTGGAAAAAATTTTATTAAATGAAGCAAGCCAGACCCAGAGAAATATAGATTGCATGGTTTCTTTCATTCTACCTAGAATATCTATGATATTCTTAACAGGAGAACACAATAATGGAATAGCAAAGTGCATAGGACCATATACAATTAAGTGTATCAAAATGAAATCCAAGAATTGGAAACAAGAGGTTCTTTTTATGTCCTATATTCAGTTATTTCTATTTTTTCTGTTTTAGTTTTTCTATACTCTTTGTCTTATATGTAAGCTTATGTGATCCATGGAAAGTACAGGGAATCACAGAAGCACAGGACAAAGGATGAATAATGCAACAATGATATTCACTAGATACTATGTTGGAAATGAACTTTTTAACTTGGGGGGAGGGGGAGGGGGTCTGGTAAGTGGGAGAAAATAAGGGAAGAGGTAAGGTTTTAAAAAGGAATACATTTGTGGGGCAGGGAGTTTGGCCTAGTGGTAGAGTGCTTGCCTAGCATGCATAAAGACCCAGGTTTGATTCCTTGGTACCACATACATAGAAAAAAGCAAAAGTGGTGCTGTGACTCAAGTGGTAGAGTTCTGGCCTTGAGAAAGCCCAAGGATAGTGCCCAGGCCCTGAGTTCAAACCCCAGGACTGGCACACAAAAAAAAGGAAAAACATTTGTAAATGTAAACCACCTTCTCACACCTTTAAAGTAAATAAAAAATTTTTTAAAAGATTTCTGTGATAGATGACCATTAAGTCCTAAAGTTCTAATCTTCACTTCAACTGCTTTTTTTGTTATTGTTGTAGAGGCTACTACCTTGCCAAGCTACTCATAGTTCCTCAGAGTTTAGCCCACATTCCTTCTATGTTTTTGTATGTGACAATCCCTCTTTGTAATGAATACTTTCTTATCTTTAACATTTCTAAGAAGTTTTTGAGTTCTCACCCTCAAAATAATTTAAGTTTCTTACTTGATTATTTCATTGTTGTAGTTGAAGAAATAGATATCTTTCTCAACAAATAAATTTTATACACAAACTTCTTTGAAAATTAAGAAAAGTGAGGGAAGGGGTAGATTGGGAGGGATAGGTGAGCATGTTGAAAGGAATGATGATCAAGAAACACTGTACTCATAAACTTCTTTGTTGAATGGCAACTCCCTTGTACAGCCATTTCCAGATGATAAAAATATTTGTTTTCTGTATTCCTTAAAATAATCCATGCAACAAAAATATTATTCCTTTTTTCAGACAAGGTCCCTGAAGTTTAGAAAAGAGGTGACACTAAAATTTTTTGGCCTTTAACCCTTTACCATCTTACTTCCTTATTTGCTTACATATATGTCTATTCCATCAACCACTCATAGTACTTAAGAAAACTAAAAAATGTGTTTTACTCAAGGCATAGACCTTTGTACCTAGCCCAGATTTTGCACAGTGTAGATCTTCAAATGCTTGGTGAGTACATGTATGAGCTTATGGGCTGCTTTGTCTCACTAAATAAAATTTTATTTTATTAACTGCCATTTGAATAGAAAATGTCAGTTTTATGGGAAAAGAAGATATGAGTGATGTCTATTAGATTTTAATATAATGTTTATTGGGAGTTTTTTGTTTCTCAACTCATTAATAAAAGAAACAAAGAGTAATACTGACATGAATTATCACCTAACATTTAAAAAATTGAATTGGATTTTTTCTTTCAATAAGATGACTAGGATGAATTATTCATGTCTTTTCTTCTAGAAAGGTCCATCTATTTTCATATAATAACCCAGCCCTATTTTATAAAATGCATTTTTACATATACTTGACATGAGTTTGTGTATTATTATGCAATTATACTTCTTGACTTGTAACTATGTAGTAATCATAAATCAATAGTTTTAAGGAATTAAAATGTTGATAAAATTTTTGATAAGGAACATTTTATCATTTATCTCATATCATAAATGCAATAAATTTATCGTAAGGAGGAAAATTCTGATAAGGTAGCATTCATGAAATTAATATACTAAGTTCTAATCACCTTTATTTTCAAAAACATAATGCTTTTTACCATAATATACTATAAAAGCAATTCAATATTTGTGTATTGATGTCAGCAGTCCTTCCATATTTTGAGAAAAAAAGAAGACTGGAGGAGAAATGTAGATGCAATGAGAGCCCTGATATAAAAGATATTTTGAAGATTTTAAAGTTGCTCAGAATTTCTTCATAAACAACTAAAGTTTCCAAATGAAAAACCACCAAAGAAAGCAGCTTTCATTTTTTTCTAACAAACTTTACATTCTTCCAGTTTTCTACTTGTGGTAAATCTTTTACATATCTGCCTGGATAGAACATAGAAAATTTTTATATTTGTTATAACAATATTAATTTGCTTTAAGTGAATGAAAAATTTGACCTCACACAGCAGATATATACTTGAATAAAAGAACTGTATTTGAATGGTCTTTTCCTATAACTGCAAATGGTCTCTAAAAGCACACCAAATCTATCAATAGTCATTTATTTTAAAGTATTTATATAATATAAAAGTTTAATTAACATAATATATTATACTATTATAATCTTTAATCCTGAGTTATAACTATAGTTAATGTTCTCTCAAACAATTTTTACATGTGATTGTTCTCATAATATTGGGTTGTTTGGAAAATACCAGTTACTAGGTTATTTCATTACACAATGTTTTAAAATCAAACTTATACAAGTCTTATAAAAGTTTCTACATAATACATCATTTCAATATTAAGAAGCTTTTAAGTAAACAATGGAGGATAAACCTTTTCCATAATTTCTGAATTTCCTAGCTTAGTTCTCTTACTGGCATTACACATTGTCAGTTATTCCCCTGGTTTCTTCATAAGTATCTGATAAAATACTTGTCTAACAGCCAAAATCTGAATATAGTTTGTCTGGCAGCCATTATTTCAAAGGAAAGTTATATTTCATGAAAAATGTATTAGAAAGTTCCTCTGCCAATAGATTTGTAAATATTTTCTATTAAATTGCATGAAAACATCAAAAAAGACATTGTATTTAAAAGTGGAGATTTAATAAAATTAGTAATTTTACGTCTTTATCAAGGGCATTCTTTTTTTTACAGATTTCTTTTTATCATATATTTTTTATTGTAATTAATATAAGGGTTACATTATATTCACCAAATAGAAGGTGCATGACTTCACATACATTGATACCCTTTCTCATGTCTTGGTTCCCATTTCCCTCCCCCACCCCCACCCCTCATCTAGTTTTCTCCCCTTCCCTATCCTATTTCAAATAATGCATATATAGAATATATCAGATAACAAGGTGAAATATTGTAACAATATGAGATAACCAAGGGACAGCAAAAGAGATGAGAGATAACATAGTACATTAAGGACAACAATCACTGGTTATATGGCTTTTGTTTCTATATCCTGAAGGTCTCAAGAGAATTCTTAAGTGGAACAGGTATGCCCTTTTCTCTATACCCGTATGTTAAATACATGAAAAGAGTGTCTTGGTATCACTTCCTCAGTTTTCTAAGCCATTAGCACTCTTTCTGCTACTGCTTCTGTACTGTCAATCTAATATTAATCCAGAAAATAATATCTTAATATTGTGATGAAAACAGTTTTCACCCAAGAGAGCTGTTAAAAATGTTTCAGGCACATCCAAGTTACAGATCACACCTAAAAACGAATGCCCATCAGCTTCAATTGGAAATTGAGATTCAGAGACTAATTAACCTACCTGAAAGCAGTTGTTAAACAGTCCTGGCAAAATACAAACCCAGGTATACTAACTGTAAGTCTTCGTTCTTGGTGCAAAAACGAAAATAATTACAACCACAATAAAAACCCACGTGCACATAACTTAGGAGACCTCTATTGATTGTCTATAATGTCATGAATTTCTTTTCAATGAGATTTCACAATGGTCCTTGCTTTGCCCTCTGTGGTTATAACTTCATTCATCAAGCATTTAGATTGCTTCCATTACGTGCCAGGGCCTGAGCCTCCCAATGGGTGCCAAGGTGAATAAAGCATTGTCCTTATGTTCAAGGATTTCACAATTGACTGGGAAGACAAATGTATAAGCTACTACATTAATACCATGTGATAAATGTTAAAATAGTATTTTGTACCAAGTATTTCAGAAGCACAGAAAAGAGTGTGATTAATTGTGCCCAAAAGAGAGAGGAGTGAGGACCAGGGGTTTAATAGCAAAAAGTACCTTTTAGTTGGACTTGAACAAATACATCTAATTCTGTTATTTATAATGCAGTCTTCCACATACTGGAATAGAACTTAACTGCATATATTCCTATTGCCTTGAATTAATAGCCTCAAATGCCCCTAATAATATATGATGAAGACAGATATAGGACAGAAATCTCATATTATAGAACACCTTTTGAAAATACCTATTGATCTTTCTTCTCTATGTATCATATTTGTTAAAATGAAATCACTATCTCGAGAGAGTTGAAAAACTTTGCCTAATATCTAAACTGCTTATTCTAAATCCCAAGTAGAAACAAACGTGCAAAATAAAAAGGTTGTACACAAAGTGCCCATTCACATTTTTCAGTACTCTGTCCTCTAAGGCAAGGGTCTCGGAGTAGATAATACATTTTTTTTTTTTTGCCAGTCCTGGGCATGAGCTCAGGGCCTGAGCACTGTCCTTGGACTTTCTCAGTGTTAGAGCTCTACCACTTGAGCCTCAGCACCACTTCCGGCTTTTTTCTATGTATGTGGTACCGAGGAATTGAACCCGAGTCTTCATGCATGCTAGGCAAGCACTTTAACCACTAGGCCAAACTCCCGGCCAATATTTTAGTTTTTTGGGGCCAGTTGGTCTCTGACAACTATTCAGCTCTGCCACATACAATATGTAAATGAAAATATAGTTTTCCAAAAATGAAAATTTTATTTACAAAATAAGGGTGTGGGCCAAATAAGGGTCACAGACCCCAGTTTGCTGTCTTTCTTCTAACCATTTTTTTATGCTTGCAGTGTCCTCCATCATTACTCTGCACTAGGAAAGAGCATTACTCTATCTAGAATCAGCACAAGTGGCTTTTACTTTTCCCCTTGCTAATGGCCAGCCGGGGGCCATTAATCAAATGGCCTTACCACTATTAGCACTTTTTTTCCTGTGCTCAATCAAGGACTTTTAGATTATATGATCAATAATGATTCTTCCTAAATCTAAGAATTAAAACCTTTGCTGCTAAAATAGTTGCTTCCTTTCAGTCCATCTTGTGAGAATTGCTTTCCTGACACGCTCCTGCTTTGGCAGGTGTTTGGGCCCTGTTGATTGTATTTTAGTTATATCCTGTTCCTGTTCCATTCTAATTAAGACATCCGGGTATATGTTCATTCAATTCTAGTTATATTGTGTTCCAGTCACATTTTAATTAACCTATAACTTGTTAAACATGTTGACCTTTTTCAAGCTAGCCAATCACACAAGATTGTGAATCTAATTTCTGACCAATCAGACTTCCTGCCCAGATATACATTTCCACTTGGATTCTTGTCAGTAGCATATCCTTCCACTGAAGTAAACTTTGCCTTTTCAAATTGATGTCCTTACTCCTATGCAGCACCTACAAATATCCCCAAAATTCCAAAGAATCCTTGTAAAAGTAACTCTCTGATAATTGTAATTCATCCCATTGCCAAATCAACTGAGAGAAGCAGGCAACAGAATGAACGTGACTATAGGTGACACTATAAGAAATTCAACTCATAAGAAGGGATATGAGGGTTGACAGAAGATGGCGCCGAGACGAGACAATAGGGAGGCTGCCTAGCTCTCTCTCACAAAAAGAGAGAACCAGGGAGTCCCACGAGCCAATTATCTTAAGAAATCCACAACAACAAACTCAAGAAGCAACGGAGAAGGACTCGAACCGGAAAAGAAATCCAGATAAAGCTCACATCCAACTTTCTCAAAGAATTAGGAATGCAAAGACCCCTCCCCCACCTTTCTCCGCCGGCTCCAAGCCGAGAAAGCCGCGGAAAGCTGCGAAAAGCGACAGCGGGCAGAGGGCGCCCGACCGGGCAGCCCGGCTGCTGCAGAAATCAGCGTCAGCGAGCGGCAGAAGCAGCAGAACCCAGACACGGAACCAGAACAGCAAGCAGCGGAACCCAGACGCGGAACACAGGCGGCCGCGGAGACCCGAGGGGAGTGAAAGACTCCCCACCACCGTGGAGCACCCGCAGATGGAACGCTGAGGCGTGAGTAATACAGTGCGTCCCCAAACACATAGGGAAAGCAGAGCGGTGCCAAGCAATAGAACTTAAATCAGACCCCAACATCCCACCCGAGAAAGACTGGCGGGAGCAGGGTGGCAAGGAATTTAGAATCCTGTCCCTTCCCTCAACAGCCCCCCCCTCAGGCCATTGACTGGAGATTGACAGGCGGGCTACCTAAGTCCCAACACCCCACCAAGGGAGGCGGAGCTGTCCCAACTCCCACCCGCCCAACGGGCTCAACCCCCAGCCCTCTCACTGGAGACTAACAAGCGGGAAGACCCTAAGACTCAGCACCCTACCAGGGGAGGCGGAGCTGTCCCAACTCCCACAAGCCCAACAGGCTCAACTCCCAGCCCTCTGACTGGAGACTGACAAGCAGGCAGGCCCTAAGATTTGGCACGCCACCAGGGGAGGCGGAGCTGTCACAGCTCCAACCCGCCCACCAGGCTCCTCTCCGAGGCCACTGGATCTGGAGAGTGGAGGGCACTGGGACCCTGCCTTACAACAGCCGGTAGGGTGTGCAGGAAAATAGGAGCCAGCATCTGCCCCCCCTCAATCATTGAGCAGTGCACCCTCCAGCTGAGAATCCTGAGCAAGACAGCACCGAGGGGCCCCCCACAGTCATAGACTCTCTGACAAAGCAGTGGAAACACAGCAGGGTTCTGAAGGGCCGACCAGCAGCCAAGCTCGCCTTCTGAGAATCAAAGGGGCGAGGCTCTGCCCTTGGAGCCCACATCCTCGGCTAGGCCCTGCCCCTGGGAACAGAGTAGTCTCCTGCTGGTTCTGCTGAGAGCTCCTGGAAACTCAATCCCCAGACCCTTGGCTGGGGGCCACCCCTGGAAGCAGCACAGGAAAACGTCTGCCCAGCACACTCAGACTGAAGCTCACAGATCCATCCCATGGTCCACTGTGAGGCCACTGGCTGGGCTAAGAGCTAGTCATGCAGCAACACATAAGTTTTTTTCTAATACTTTCCAAACCTTGTACTCAAATACGCTACCTACTTACCAACTTAGGTCAGTTATCCTTACGCTATACATTTTCTTCATTACTACAATATTCTTACACTCCTACGTTAATCCTCTTGTACCTCCCCTGACCTCTCTCATTCTATTTTTCTATCTCTGGACCTCTGTTCGTCTTTCAACCCTTATACTGCATGGATCTACACTTGATGGCTGTTGAGCAATACTGTATATCTAGGTGTTTAATTATTCTCTAAGCTCAGAGGGACTTAAAGACAATAGAGATTGGATTGAGAGGCTTATTGTTTTGGGTATAAATCGCTTATCAGTGGTTGTATTAGACTGGTCTGTAAGTGCACAAAAAGAAAGAGGGATAACACCAATCAAAACTTGTGAACATCTAGTATCTGCCAGCTACAGAGGTCTAGTTGGTTATATCTGAAAAACTGTAATTGTGTTTAGTATTAATCTTGCTCCCATTTTCAAATGGGCAGAACAAGAAACTCAAGAAAAATGTCAAATCAAGAAACAACATCGCGGGCCAGGAGTTTGGCCTAGTGGTTAAAGTGCTTGCCTAGCATGCATGAAGACCTGGGTTCGATTCCTCAGTACCACATATAGAAAAATGCCAGAAGTGGTGCTGAGGCTCAAGTGGTAGAGCTCTAGCCTTGAGAAAGTCCAAGGACAGTGCTCAGGCCCTGAGCTTAAGCCCAGGATTGGCAAAAAAAAAAAAAAAAAAAGAAACAACATCTCCCACCCAATGTAAACACACAATGGAACAGTCACTGGCAAACCTAGAGGAGATTCTTCCAAGTGCTACACAAATGCAATTGATAAACATCATTAGTGAAAATATAAAGAAAGAGATAATGGAGGAAGCCATAGCTAAACAAAAGGAAACCATTAACAAGGTGATAAGTGAAAAAGAAGAAGCCATAAAGGAGGCCATAATAAAGGTTTTTCAGAGAAAGATGGATGAATTCATAGAAGCCACAAATAAAAAAGTGACAGAACTCCACCAAATGTTCAAAGAAAATGAAGCTACTGAGCTAACCACTCAAATGGAAATCAAGGAGCTAAAGAAATCCATACATGATCGAAAACAAGAGATGCAAGACATCAAAAATGAGCAATTAGAAGCAAGGGAGATGAAAAATAAAGTAGATACCTTTGATAGCAGGTTAGACAATGCAGAGGAGAGAATTTCCGGGGCTGAAGATAATTTAGTTATTATAGAGAAAGAACAGAAAATGAGTCAATCCAAATCTAGGAAATATGAGTGAGCTCTTCAGGAGGTCCAAGATACAAGTAGGAAGCCTAATTTAAGGCTAATTGGTATTGAGGAGGGCGTGGAGAAAGAGGTCAATGGTATTAGAAATATATTTCAGGGAATCATCTCAGAGAATTTCTCAAATATCCAGAAGGGCAGGCCCATCCAGATACAAGAAACTTTTAGAACCCCAAACAGACCTGACCAGAAAAGAACATCCCACCGCCACATCGTAATCCGAACTGGATCAATAGAAACCAAAGAAAAGATCCTAAAGGCAGCCAGGGAAAAGGGATCAGTAACCTATAAAGGAAAACCAATAAGAATAACCCCAGATTTCTCAGGAGAGACCATGCAAGCAAGAAGTGACTGGGAGCATATATTTCATGCCCTTAAGTCAAATAACTACCAACCAAGAATACTGTACCCAGCTAAGCTCTCATTCATAACTGAGGGAACAATAAAAACATTCCATTCCAGGGAAAAGCTACAACAATATGTCGCAACAAAACCAACAATACAGAGACTTCTCAAAGATGTTCTATACAGAGAAAACCAAAATAAATGCAATATAGGGAAAGAAATGGCACCTAAACAGCATACCATCTAAGGACCACAAGAACTGTCAAGACACAGGCCCTAATAAAAGCTTTGAAAAATGGTAGGACCTAATAAATATCTCTCAATCCTAACTCTCAATATCAATGGACTCAACTCTCCAAATAAATGGCATAGGCTGTCTAGTTGGATCAAAAAGCAAGAGCCATCGTTCTGCTGTCTTCAAGAGACACATCTTACACAAAAAAACAATCATCTTTTGAAAGTGAAAGGTTGGAATAAACTCTATCAAACTAACGGCCCCCATAAACAGGCTGGAGTTGCCATCCTCATATCAGATAAAATAGACTTCAAACTAAAATTAGTAAGAAAAGACAAAGAAGGTTATTACATACTACTGAAGGGATCTTTCCTCCAGGAAGACATAACGATCCTAAGTATTTACACACCCAATCCTGGAGCACCGAACTTCATCAACCAAACTTTACTTACACTGAAACCATACATAGATCGAAACACAGTGATTGTCGGTGACTTTAACACACCACTCTCACCTATGGACAGATCAACAAGGCAAAAACTCAACAGAGAAACCTTAGAACTGAACAACTATATAGACCAACTAGATCTAACAGAAAGAACAGCACTGGAGGAATTTCAATTACAAACTTTAGACTCTATTACATGGCTATAATTCTCAAAACAGCTTGGTACTGGCACAAGAATAGGTCTGAAGACCAATGGAATAGAACTGAGGACCTAGATATTAAACCACAGACCTATGGCCACCTAATCTTTGACAAGGGAGCCAAAAAAATAGAATGGAAGAAAGATAGCCTCTTCAACAAGTGGTGCTGGCAGAACTGGTTAAGCACCTGCAGAAAACTAAAGTTGGATCCTTCTTTGTCACCTTGCACTAGAATTAACTCCAAATGGATCAAAGACCTGGAGGTAAAAGCTGACACACTGAAAACTTTACAAGAAGGAATAGGAGATACACTAGGTCTCCTTGGTACAGGTCGAAACTTTCTTAATAAGGACCAAGAATCACAACAAATCAGAGAAAGGCTGGATAAGTGGAGTGCATTAAACTGCAGAGCTTTTGTATGGCAAAGGACATAGCTAGTAAATTAATTAGGAAGCCTACAGAGTGGGAGAAGATCTTCACCAACCAAACAACAGACAAAGGCCTCATATCTAAAATATATCAACAACTCAAAAAATTGAATCACTCCAAAACTAATCTCCAAAGTAACAACCATCCCATTAAAAAATGGGCCGACGACTTAAAGAGAGTCTTCTCTGAAGAAGAAACAAAAATGGCCTATAGACACATGAAGAAATGCTCAACATCTCTGGTCATAAAAGAAATGCAAATCAAAACAACTCTAAGATTCCTCCTCACTCCAGTTAGAATGGCCAGGATCAGGAAAATGAATAATAACAGATGCTGGAGGGGATGTGGCCACGAAGGATCACTACTACACTGTTGGTGGGAGTGCAAACTCCTTCAACCACTATGGAAAGCAGTATGGCAGTGCCTCAAAAGGCTAAACATAGAACTCCCTTATGACCCAGCAATTCCACTACTTGGCATTTACCCAACCATCCAGAATCTAGGGCATACTAAATCCACTAACACAACAATATTCATTGCAGCATTATTCACCATAGCAAAGATATGGAACCAACCTAGATGTCCCTCAGTTGATGAGTGGATCAACAAGATGTGGTATTTGTACACAATGGAATTCTATGCTGTTGTCAGAAAGAATGACATCGCCCCATTTGTTAGGAAATGGAAAGACTTAGAAAAAATCATATTAAGTGAAGTAAGCCAGACTCAAAGGAACTTAGGCTCAATGGTTTCCCTCATTTGTCATAATCAGTAGAAACCTTGGGCTCTACTAGCAGAGATCTGCAATAGAGCAAAACCTTGATACCTAAGGCCATATAGTATGAAGCTAATTGAAAGGACCTCCAGGATATTGAATTAAAAGCCATATAACGAATGATTGTTGTCCTTAATGTACTATGTTATCTCTCATCTCCTTTGCTGTCCCTTGGTTATCTCATATTGTTACAGTATCTCACTTTGTTATCTGATATATTGAATTTATTTGTATTTGGTTATCTGAAATTTGATAGGGAAGGGAGGAAAACCAATACGGGGAGTGGGTGGTGGGTGGGGGGAGGGTAATGGGTACCAAGACATGTAAAAGGGTATCAATGTATGTGAATTAATGCACCTTCTATCTAGCAAACATCATGTAACCCTTTTATTAATTATAATAAAAATATATTTAAAAAGTAAATATTAAAAACAAGAAAAAATAAATAAATAAAAAAGAAGGGATATGAGTGTGTGAGAAGTAATGCACCTTCTATCTGGTGAATATAACTGTAACTCCTCTATACATTGAAACAAAAAATTATTAAAAATTAAAATTAAGAAAAGAAATTCAGCTTAAGTGAAGATGAAGCAGGCTTGGTCCACTTTTATACTTCATAACACAGATACATGTTAGTTCTGAATATAACAGTAACAAGACCACCCAGAAAAAAACTAGGGAAGCCTGAAACATAGGGACATTTTAACAAATAAAACTGACTTGAAACAACTGAAAAAAAAAAGTGAAAACTGAAGCTTAACTTCCACATACTTTTCAAATGCTAGGAACCCAAACAAACATAAGAATCTAATTAACCAGCCCAGGTCTAAATGTTATGTCTGCATCCTGGGCTCTGATGGATTACAAGTGCAGTGTCTTCAGAATCTTCATAGTATTTTTGACTCTGCAAAGTTATTACTGACAACAATGTTACAAGCAATGCCAGTACTACTGTATTCTATTTGTACAGCTATTTTGAGTTTATATTCTTTACTATTGCATTAAGCTTCCTAACACTATGAGATTGACAGAGATGAAAAATTATCATTGCCTTTTCACAAACCAGCAAGCAAAGTTTACTGATTACTCAGCACCAATAGATCCTAGAGTAAATAATATAAAATGGGCAAGGGATAAAGCTAAGGTCATAAATCAGCCTAAAAATCATAGACTGCAAAGACATCACTCTAGTCACTCTTATGTGATTATTATATGAGGGGATGAATTAAAGAAATTAGTGTGGGCCAGATACCAGTGACCTAGTCTGTAATCCTAGCTACTCAGGAGACTGAAATCTGAGGATCATGGTTGAAAATCAGCTTAAGCAGCAATGTCTGTGAGAGTCTCATCTCCAATTAACCACCAAAACTCCAGAAGTGAAGCTATGTCTAATCTTGGAGGTAATATGCTAGCCTCAAAAAAAAAAAAAAAGCAAAGGATGGTACCTAGGTCTTGAGTTCAAGGACTGGTACAAAAACAAACATAAGAACATTAGTAGGAAGAGAGTTACTTTTTTATACTTTTTCAGAATGTAGGACTAACAACCATATAATTTTAAAGTCTTTAACTGGACAAAAGAATGCCAATTCCGGTTTAAGGCCACTGCTCAATATCTTCAAGGTGGTCATTAGCAAGGGTAGAACTAAAAACCAGTTGTGATGATGCTAGATCTAGTGTTCTTCCCACAGTGTAATGAAAGGTTTAGACAAGAAAGAAGAAAGATGGGTAGGACATCATCTCCTTTATAATTCTAGAATGCAGGAGAGCTAGAAGGAGTGGGATTTAGCAGCTTCAAAGCACTTTAAGTTTGGAAGCAGTTGCTCAAAATTTTTTTTTAGCTCAGTACTCAATTTATCCAGTTTTTCTGTTAAGTGCTTCAACCAAATGTAAATGCTTTATGAATATACCGCATCAAATGTCCAGGGAGTGGAACTGTCCTATAATAAAACAACCCTGAGGCCGGAAGTTTGGCTTAGTGGTAGTGTGCTTGCCTAACACGCACAAAAGCCCGGGTTGGATTCCTCGGTACCACATACATACAAAAAAAAAAAAAAAAAAAAAAAAAAAGCTGGAGTGGTGCTGAGGCTCAAGTGATAGAGCTGTAGCCTTGAGAAATTCTATGTGATTAGTCTCTTATAAACATGTTATTCTTACAGGAAAAAAAAACCTGAAAACAAAATGAAAGGAAAGAAGTCCTAAGCATTCATGAATAATTCAAATTATTAAATGGCATGAATATAGGAACAGATTAATATTTTAATACTATGCTTGCCTTTTATCCAGACACAACTTTGAACATAATAAATTTAGTTTAGAACTGAAATCTTCAAGATTCCTTTAAAAAAATTAGTATGCATAATTGACTTTATCTTTGGAAACTCCTGAAGGTTGCAGAGGGCAGAGAAATGCATTTTCATTAAAAATGACCCAATCTGTGAGAGGATTCTACCACTTCCTACACAGAATGCTACAAAGTGAATTGAGAAAGAAGTGATGTTGAAGCTAGCTTATCCAATGAGAAAGGATGAGGAAATTTCCTTTCAATCAGAGGTTCTTCCTATACACTAAGGGTAGGGAACAGGGCTGGGAAAAAAAATCAGGTATTCTGCAACTTACCTAAAAATCAAAGTTCTCAGGGCACAAATCACATTGTCATTAATGTTCCTGATTACTTTGAATGGAGGAGACTGGACTGATGTGTGCTTGGAAAAGAGACAGGTATGCTCTACTCTTATGTGGAGAAGTTGATGACACTTACAGGCTGACAATATATGCATGAGTCTCATGCCTATTCCCTAATAAGGGGAGGCTGCTAAACTTACCTTTAGACTGTTGCTAAGCTCAACTTTCTCATAGGCTCTGATTGGGAGAGGTAGCATTCAAGATAATGGTCACTGATTTCACATAAGGGCTAGTTTCTCTCTCTCTCTATATATATACATATAAATAAACATATGTATATATACATATAAATAAATATATGTGTATGTGTATATATATATCAGTATGAAAGGTAAAAGTGACCTAGAATCCCAATCCTGTATTTTCCTACAAGAACTATAGGCATAGCTTTATACAAACAACTTGATGGACAGCACACCCAATAGTATGCATTTTATAATACATTTTTAAAAGGACATTTAATTTCTTTAAAGCCATTGAAATACATAGTTATGAGATTAGAGACCACAACAGAAGAAGGAAGCCAGTGAGGAAAGTGACAGTACTTTTAAGAAGTATGAAGTCTAGATAATTGTTCTTAATGTACTATGTGAAATTATTTCTTTTCTCTCTTTTCCCCTTATGGTTAATCTCATGTGGTTACTGTATCTGACTCTGTTTCCTGGTGTATAGTATATAAGTTTATTTGTTTATTTGAAATAGGGAAGGGAAGGGAAAAACAAGATGGTTGGAAGTAGGGGGAGGGAAACAGGGACAAAAACATGAGAAGGGGAATCAACATTCAGGAAGTAACGCACCCATTACCTGATGAATGTAACTGTAACCCCCTAGAAATTACCCCAATAATGAAATACAATTAAAACAAAGATGGCCTGGGAGTTTGGCCTAGTGGTTAAAGTGCTTGCCTAGCATGCATGAAGACCCGGGTTCGATTCCTCGGTACCACATACATAGAAAAAAGCTGGAAGTGGTGCTGAGGCTCAAGTGGTAGAGCTCTAGCCTTGAGAAAGTCCAAGGGCAGTGCTCAGGCCCTGAGCTCAAGCCCAAGACTGGCAAAAAAAAAACAAAGAAGCATGAAAACTAATTCATTCCTACTGTCTGTCAGGCCCATTGTCTCTACCTTCTTTCACTATCTCCCTATATCCATCTGAACGTATCAGTTTTCTACTGCTGTCAAAATAATTCACCACAAACTTAAAGCAAGTTAGACTAACCACAAGCTCAAAACAACACAGTCTATTATCTCTACTATTCTGCAAGTCTGAAGTCAAGACTGGTTGCTTTCTGTTTTTCAAGGCTAAAATTTGCATTACTCACTGGGGTCAGGTTGAAAATTATCTTTCAGGTTGTTGGCCAATTCAAGTTCCATACTTTTTTTTCCTTGCTGCCTCTGGACCAAGAGCTGCTCTCAGCTTTTTGAGGCACTCATCTTTAGCTCCTGACTGTCCTCTGTCCTCGGGGCCAAGTATTTTTGTTATTGCATACTTATTTTCATTTCCTATTTTTGTGTCAGACCTATGGCTTAACTCAGGGTTTGGGTGTCTGAGCTTTATTGTGCTCAAGGCTAATACTCTACCACTTGAGCCACATCTCTAATTTTGCCTTTTGATGATTAATTGTGTTGTAAAAAGTTCTTTGGTTCCTACACTGGTTTTGGACCATAATCCTTAGATCTCAGCCTCCTGAGTAGCTGGAATTATAGTCCTGAGCCACCATAACCTAGCTTTGTGTACTTACTTTTATACTTGCTGCTATAATCTTGTATGATTTTATTAAGGATTTTTTTTTAAGTTTTATTTCTTTTATACCAGAACTAGGGATTGAATCAAGGCCTGATCACTGTCCCTTAGCTTTTTAGAGTTCCTGCTCTACCATTTTAGCCACATGTTCACAGCCATATTGTTGCTGGATAACTGGAAATAAGAATCTCATGGACTTTTTTATTTATTTATTTTTTGGCAGTGCTGACTTTGAACCATGAATCTCAGTTTTTAGTCTCCTGAAAAGCTAGTATTAATGTGCCATTAATGCTCTGCTTTATGGGGACTTTTTTTTTGGCCAGTCCTGGGGTTTGAACTCATGGCCTGGGCACTCACTGTTCTTGGACACTTTTTGATCAAGGTTAGTGCCCTGCCATGTGAGCCACAGCACTACTTCTGGCTTTTTCTGTGAGTGTGGTACCAAGGAATAGAATCCAGGGCTTCATGCATGCTAGGTAAGCACTCTACTACTAGGCCAAACTCCCTGCCCTATTTAAGTATCTCATAATAATCATTTTATAAGCTTTCATTTCTTTCATTTCAAATCTGTGCCTCTTTTAACTATATTTTATAACAGTTCTTATTTTGCTTTAAGGAACTCACATGATCCTGTTGGATCCAAAAAGAATAACCTGGGTTTTTTCTGTCCCATTCTAGAATCAGCTGATTACTGGCCTTAATTTTTTTTCTGTAAAGTCTTCCCACTAGTATCTAAACAAATGTTTGATTGAATCACTTGAAGATAGGAGTCTGTCTAAAACAAACATCTTTAATATTCCTTTCATCATTCTGTACTAAATATTTAGTTCTCTCAAAACATTCATTTCGTATAAGCAACAAAAATCTTGTATATCGAGCTGAAGACACAGGCAGACAAGCTGGTAAATAAGATCTTGAACATAAAATGAAGAATCAGATGAAAACTTATGGACGAGGACCCTTAGGAGATGTTGCAAATATTTGAACAAAACCACAAAACCGTTGCAAAAGCATGCATAAAAATAAGCATGCAAGAATAGAAGAGCACAATGGTGTTTCACTGGCGGGAAAAAGCCTTGAGAAAAATTGTTTTCCAGACATTTGGGGTCACTGATTTATTTAGAGGTATCCAGGTGTTACTTCTTGCCTGGTGAAGTTAAAGTGCTCCATGCTTTGAAACAAACAAGTGCTCTGAGACTTGTTAGAGGCCAAGTTGAAAGTCCCTAATTCACTCTAAAGGTCCCAGCAGGGTTTTGAGAAACTGACTTCCAAACTGATTTGATTTCAAAACCACTCTGTCACTCTGATTTTAGCCAGTGTTTGCACTGGACTGTCGTTATACTGGCATATTCATGGGTTCTGTTAAACAACATCTGAGCAAAGGAAGTCAGGCTAGAGTTTAGAAATTCCCTGTGGATGACACGTTCCTTCTCCAGCCAGTATTCAGGGCCACTCTCTTCAGCTGGCACTGCTAGCTTCTCCCAAATGTTCACACTCTTCAAGAGGCCTACAGATGGCATGTTTTATAGCTTTTCTGTAGCTTTAATCATCTAGTGGACAATGGAGGATGGGAATCTTCAGAAAGCAAATGCCTTCAGTATTTCTCTTATGTGTAATAAATTTGTGGTCTCTTTCATATCTGGCTATTCCAGATATTGTGAGCTGTGAGCTGTGAGTTTTCTTCCCATTATGAAAGTTTTGTCACATGGACATCCACTCCATCTTGGGCAGGAATAGCAGTACTTAGTACTGGTAATGGTGACAAGTTTGTTTTAAGCCCAAGCATCATAAGGAAACTTGTTCTTCTTTTGTTTTGTTTTTATTTTTTTATTTTTTATTGCTGGGGTAATGTATAGAGGGGTTACAGTTATATTCACCAGATAATAGGTGCATTACTTCTCACACATTAATACTCCCTTCTCGTGTTTTTGTCCCCATTTCTCTCCCTTTACCCCTCTCAATCAACTAGAACATTTTTTTCTTTATAGAAATAATAAAATCCAATATTACAATGGAGTGTGCAAACTCTGGGGGAAAAATTTTGGTCTTCTATAACCTATTCGAATAATATATGAGACATAGACAAAGAAGTAGTGGTGACTTTTCTGATGGTCTTGACTTTAGGTAGCCAGGTAGTTGACAATGTCTTTCTCTTCCTGACATATGCTACTACGTAGACAAGATGTATTCAGTACATCTCAAATGGCACAGCTGTTTAATACAAAGGCCAGTTTGCATTGCAAATAGCAGTCATGGGATATACTCCAAAATAAGGATGTTCCTTCAAAAGCTCTAGTCAATACACTGGAATTTTCTTATTTTCTGCTTTCTAGAGATATTTGAGGGGCCTACAGTATTAATCCTGTTCTAGGACCTCCATCAAATAACAAAGTTAAGAGATACGCAGGTCTCTTACATAAAATCACATACTATTTGCAAATAATTTATGCATATTTTCCTGTATATTTTTATAGATTTTTAATAAGGCTTAGTACAATGTAAATGCTATATAAAGCATTTTTATGCCATATTGCTTAGGTAATAGTGATTAAAAGTCTTCATATGTTTAATGCAAACATACATTTCTCCTCAATATTTCAATACACAGTTGATTAAATTTGAAGACCTAAAACCAGGAGAGACAAAGCAATGCTTTCATATCTACTAAGGCAATAATATCAATCCTTTAGGGTTTTTTTTTCACAAGTTCAATGGACACCAAACTTGGACATCAAATTTATTATGTTATAAAATACCTAAGATGTAGATACTGTGATAAATTTTGCCAGATTTCAATTTTTGATGGTTTTTTTTTTTTGCCTGTCCTGGGCTTGAACTCAGGATCTGAGCACTGTCTTGGACTTTCTCTACCACTTGAGCCTCAGCACCACTTCTGGCTTTATTTTTTCTATGTATGTTGTACAGAGGATTAAACCCGGGTCTTCGTGCATGCTAGGCAAGCACTTTACCACTAGGACAAACTCCCAGCCCCATAAATTTTTGCTGTTCTTATCCCAATCCTTTAGGTTCACTTAGCCAGTGAAATTTTTGTTTTAGTTTAAGTTTAGATATAATTCCTATGATGATAAAATACAAGCTGTATTGCCCTTTTGTTCACATTTAGTCACTTTGCTCGTTTATTTCGAAGCATGACCCAAGGTATGTTGAAAGGCTCTGAGATGATGAGTGGAAGACATGAGGAAAAGAGAGACTAAATCATTTTCTCTTTTCTTGTTTTGGTTGCCAGCAAACTTCAGACTTTCTAGTAGTCATCCCCATTAATAATTTCTTTTAAAATTGCTTCTGAACTCTTTATTCTTTCAATTCTATTACTTGAAGTTTATTCATCATTTTATTTTAGTTTTGCACAATAATATTTCAAAACTTCCTCAAAATGTAGGCAGCATCAATTTACTTTCAGAGAGAGTCAGTGATGGATGGGAAAACATGCGGTAAAAGGGGCCTTTTAAGGACTTTGTAGTAAGGATTTTTAAGTATTTTTTTGTCAAATGAATAAATAAATACTAGTTCTTATAAAAATGTTCTCAAATACAAAATAATAATATTTCCTCAATATAAACTTTTCACTATTCATAGAAAATTTAAAAACATATTCTGAGTAGTGGCTTCATGGAAGGATATCACGCGTAGTGACTACAGCATTCTCAATTTAGTAAAGCATCAATCCATCCTAACACAGGGCTATATATACAAAGGAGATAACCCTCGGACATAGATCCTATCACATTAAAGAAGTGGATCTTAAGAATGAATCCACATTACATATATATCCTCATTAGCTCGGTGAGTTCCGAAAAAGTTCCAGCTCAGTCTTCTATCCATTGAACATTAGAGAGACAATGTCTGAAAGGAACAAAAGTTAATGTTCCTTCCTCTCAACTATGTCACCAGCACCTTATCTTAGAAGAAAGCAGTTTTTGAGATTATGGCTTTTATAGTTTAGTATTTAATATAGAATCAAAGCTTCCCTTGAGTTCAAGGCAAATTGAAGAAAATGATAGCATATAACAACATAGAGTATGAAAACAGACAGATTTGGAGGTACCCTCTGCTACTGTCAGAAATTATAGGAGCTAAGATAATTTTTGAAGACAGCATTACAACTGACCATTGTTGTACACCCTGACCTTTATTATACAATGTCTTGGGAATCAAGTAGAAGCTAATTCTACTGACATCGATGGGATCTGCCAGAAGATCACCAGTTTGCCATGTAACCAGTCACACTCAGAAAAATGGATCTTAGGTGAACACATTAGCAGGGGTGGGATCTAGGTAGAAGCACTTTAAAACTATTTTCAAGATGCACCAAACTTGACATGTTGAATTGCAATCTTTTATACAAAATTAGATATACATATATACCTCTGTATGTGTTATATGAAATCTAATATATATGTATATATATATATAATCTCTACCCCCTACCAGGAGTATGTACAACATCTGTAGCACTCAGAATTGATAAAGCTTTGTTTTACCAAACACCACCACAAAACAAAAACAAGAGCCACAATTTGCTGCAAAAAGCTCCAACAAAAAAATTGTGCCCAGGGGCTGGGAGTTTGGCCTAGTGGTAGAGTGCTTACCTAGCATGCACGAAGACCTGGGTTCAATTCCTCGGTACCACATACATAGCAAAACGCCAGAAGTGCTGCTGTGGCTCAAGTGGTAGAGCCCTAGCCTTGAGAAAATCCAGGAACAGTGCTCAGGCCCTGAGCCCAAGCCCAGGACTGGCAAAAAAAAAAAAATTGAGCCCACAAACTCATTGTAGGAAACAATGAATGTGTCTGGTTAGACAGTGATATTACTTTCTCCCTGTATCCTAAATAATAAAGTTGCTTATTACCTGAAACCAAAGGTCTGATTACCAACCTACCATGGGGTATGGCAGAACTTTTTATGGACTCTGACATTTTTGTCCTCCAGTCTCTCTGATTATAATGAAGTATCTGGCTCATAAATGTGCTGTCTGCACGCATCCTGCGAATCACAGATTCAGGACAAGCATAAATCAGAGGATCACCAGGGATATCAAAGCAAGGAAAACTATACTTTTTGGTAGATTTCAAATTATTTCTTCATATTGAAAATATGTTTTTAGAAAATAGTCTTGTTAAGCTTAATGTCTGGATTTTCCTAAATCTTTTCTCTTTGTTTGAATTCTCTGAGTACTGTATTAAATAAATGCTTAATAAAATCATTTAATAACCCTATCTAACATTCTCATAGTTTTCCCTTGTTCTTTTATTTAACAAATCTTTCTCCACATGCATCTTACTGGAGGGAGTTTTTCTCTGCCCTGAAGGGTCATGACTTTCCAGAGCATGGTGTATGCTGAAACTAACATTGTAATTACATTTGGACCCAGGGAGACACCCAATTGTTCACTCTCATTTGAAGCTGGGAGCACCTACAAATGACATGTATGAATGAGTAACAGATTCTGCTTTGAGTTAATAGGATACGAAACCTTGGTCAGTACTGCAGAAATTGTAGGGGGAGTAGCGTGAAGTTTGTTATCAATATATGACCTCGTGGGGTAGAATTTTTGCAAAGCAGTTTAGAATGATATGGCTGAGTTAATATTGGTCCCTATATTCTTTTTCTGCTGACCTACTCAATTCATACAATCTAGCTTCATTTTCCCCATAACTTCTGAAAGTAAAACCAGGGGAGAGAGGGTACCATTACATACATGCATCATAAGTTACTAAAGAATCCACTTAAAACTTGAGCAGCCCTATGCCTTCTGTTTATTGCCTTGTGCTTTAATTGTCTGATGTGGTCCAAAAAAACATAAAGCATTAATGAAACTGTTTTCCTGTTAATGAAAAATAGAAGAGATTGATAAGCAATAGGAAGGATGCCAAAGATACATGAAACCTCAGTTGTTTTGTGTGGCTATGCAAACTGCCATCACCTTTCTGAAAAGTAATAGCAATGTCCATTTCCATTTCAATCAGCAAACTCAAGATTGGGATTTTTCATGTAAATTTTAAATAGCACATTGAGGGATATAGGTAAAACATGTTTACTGGAGGATTACTAGTAGTAGCCTCAAATTGAAAATAGCCTGGATATCATTAACAGAGAAATGATTAAATAAGATTCAGCCATAGCCGGGAGTTTGGCCTAGTGGTTAAAGTGCTTGCCTAGCATGCATGAAGACGTGGGTTTGAATCCTTGGTACCATATACATAGAAAAAAGCCGGAAGTGGTGCTAAGGCTCAAGTGATAGAGCTCTAGCCTTGAGAAAGTCCAAGAACAGTGCTCAGGCCCTGAGCTCAAGCCCAGGACTGGCAAAAAAAAAATTCAGCCATATTCCAAGTATTAGCATTTTAAAAAGAATGAACTGGAGTTGGGTGCAAATGGCTTACACCTATAGTCTTAGCTATTCAGGAGTCTGAGATCTGAGGACTGAGGTCCAAAGCCAGCCTGGCAGGAAAGTCCCTGAGAGACCTATTCACCAATGAGCCACAAAAAAGAAACTGAGAAATGGCTCTAGATATAGAATGCTAGCCTATGTACAAAAGCTCAGGGACAGTGCCCAGGCCCTGAGTTCAAGTCCCAGAACTGGCATGAAGAAAAAAATGAATCTATCAGTATTGACATCATGTGGAGGATACATTGTGTTATAAAGAAGCAAGGGGGTTGTGTTGCCTTTGGTTAATCTCATATTGTTACTGTATCCCACTTTTTTACCTGGTATATTACATAGATGTTTACCTATTCATTTGAAATAGGAGAGGAAAAATGAGGGTGGGGGAAGGGAAATGGGGGAAAAAAACTTAAGAAGGGATATCAATATGTGAGAAGTAATGTACCCTCTATCTGGCAATTATAAATGTAACCCTTCTGGACATTGAAAAAAAAAAAAAAGCAATGGGCCAGGAGCTTGGCCTAGTGGTAGAGTGCTGGCCTAACATGCACAAAGACCCAGGTTCAATTCAGTGGTACCACATACATAGAAAAGGCTGGAAGTGGTACTGTGGCTCAAGTGCTAGAGCTTTAGCCTTAAGAAAGCCCAGGGACAGTGCTCAGACCCTCAGTTCAAGCCCCAGGACTGACAAAAACAAAAACAAAAGAAGCAAGCTACAAAGTAGGTGTATAATATTACAGTTTAGACGGGAAGAGAGTGATGGGAGAGAAAAAAAGAGAAGAAATTGATGAAGGGAAGCAAGGAAGGAAATGGAAAAGAAGAAATTAAGAAGGAAGGAAGAGAAAGAAAGAAAGAAGAAGAGATAGGGAGGGAGCAAATGAAAGAGAAGTGAAGAGGGAGAGGAAGGAACAGTGGAAAGGTAAAAAAGAGAATAAGAGAAAAGGACCGGCAGGTGTCAAGAAAGATAATTGAAGGTATAAAAAAACATTATGGCAGTTCCTCAAAAGACTAAACATAGAACTCCTCCATGACCCAGGAATTCCACTACTTGGCATTTACCCAATTGTCCATAAACAAGGACACACTAAATCCACTAGCACAACAATGTTCATTACATCACTATTTACCATAGCAAAGATATGGAACCAACCCAGATGCCCCTCAGTTGATGAGTGGATCAACAAGATGTGGTATTTATACACAATGGAATTCTATGCTGCTGTCAGAAAGAATGACATCGCCCCATTTGTAAGGAAATGGAAAGATTTAGAAAAAAATCATACTAAGTGAAGTAAGCCAGACTCGAAGGAACATAGGCTCAATGGTTTCCCTCATTTGTCATAATTAGTAGAAACCTTGGGCTCTCCTAGCAGAGATTTACAATAGAACAAAACCTAGATACATAAGGTCATATAGGAAGACGCTAAATGAAAGGACCTACAGGTTACAGAAATAAAAGCCATATATCAAGTGATTATTGTCCTTAATGTACTATGTTATCTGTCATCTCTTTTGCTGTCCCTTGGTTATCTCATATTGTTACAATATTTCACTTTGTTATCTGATATATTGTATATATGCATATCTGATTATTTGAAATTGGATAGGGAAGGGGGGAAACAAGATGAGGGGTGGGGGGAGGAGGAGGGAAATGGGGGCCAAGACATGAGAAAGGGTATCAATGTATGTGAAGTAATGCACCCTCTATCTGGTGAATATAATGTAACCCTTCTATTAATTACAGTAAAAATATATGGAAAAAACAAACAAAAAATAAAACCTATGTAGATACACATATGGGTTCATCTAATTGTTCTTTTTAGAACATATAAATTTGATGGTATGTGACAGCTGATGACATGAGATTGGAGGATGCAAGGTAAAGTTGCAATTTTTGTTTTTCAGTGTTTAATACACAGAGCATGAATTACTTATGGATAACTTTGGGTTAAAAACAATAAGCTATGTGAAGATCACATGTTGGTGTAGGCCAGATGACCTCCAACTGCTTGGGAAGGACCTAATTTTACTTCTATAAAAGCTTGCAATAGACAAGGAGGTAGGAAAGTATAACTAATGTTGAGGCATGTTACTGGATAAAGGTAGAAATGGAGCCTAAGAGGTACTTTTGTACCTTGAAGGAACACAACATGTTTGGATATCAAGATGCCTAGAAGGCCTGAAAATAGATTCTGTAATTCCCCTCTAAAAATAGAAATTTGTAGGTTATGTGTGATCCACTCTGAAAGAACAAGAGACCATGTAAAGAACATGCTTAAACTGGGCCTAGACAAAGGCCAATCACATGGTTTATGCCTAATGGATCTCTGGAACAAAAAAAAATAATGTTTTTTCCAGGAAATACATTGGCTAAAGATATATACTTAATATCAGTAGTAATAGTCAATTTTTTAATAGACCACTCCTTGTCTTCTTAAATAGTCAACTTCAATTCAATATATCTAAGTATTTGGTTATATATTGCTGAAGAATTTTTGAGCATATGCTCCAAAATAGTACTCCAAAATTATTTTTATAAACAATGTGCAAATTCTACTGTTAAATTATATTTCAGCTTAACATTTGATGAAAACAAGTGTTTATTCCATAGTTTTTCTTAATGTATGACCAGTAGATTGTTTCTTAGGATGTATATATTCTAATTTGGGATGTAGGATTGTACAGATTCTGATTGTTTATTTATTAAGTCTATGTTGGGAACAGAGGGTCAGGCTG
Source organism: Megascapheus bottae (assembly GCF_031878675.1). Taxonomy (NCBI): domain Eukaryota; kingdom Metazoa; phylum Chordata; class Mammalia; order Rodentia; family Geomyidae; genus Megascapheus; species Megascapheus bottae. The sequence goes on from NC_143513.1 coordinate 44,492,598, forward strand.
GCCCATGAATCTGCATCACTAAGTAAGATAACCACACAAAGAAATGAGCTGTCATGTATGAACGCCATGCCTAACTTTGAGCTATATTGTCAGTATTGTGAATCACCTTCTGCTGAGACTTGATTACCATTGGGTACGAACGTGTTATTCCTTTATCACTGTCTGCTGAGACCTATAGTGAGAGTAAACACGTGGACCTCCCCGCCCTGCACACCTTTGTGTTGATAGGCTCCTGCACCCTATATTAGCTGAATGTACTTCCTCAATAAATGAGCTCCTGCCTTGATGGGTCTCCCTGATGGGTCTAATTGTCCTCTGGCAAGGCAGGGCTGGGTGCGGGCGGGCGATCAGTGGACCCTCTCCTTTCTCGGCTAGTCCTGCTTGTGCGTGTTCTATCCCTCCTGTAGATCAGGAGGGACCAAGGACTAAAAATCCAGACAAGTCTATTTATATATTTCATATGTTTCATTTGGTAAATGGGACTATTTTTTATTTGCCAGTGGTGGGACTTGAACTCAGGGCCTGGGCACTGTCCTTGGACACTTTTTGCTCAAAGCTAGTGTCCTACAACTTGAATCACAACACCACTTCCAGCTTTTTTGAGTATGTGGTACTGACGCATGGAACCCATAGCTTTGTACATGCAAGGCAAGAACTGTACTATGAGGCTTTACTCCCAGCGCTAATTTTTTTAAGTTAGTAAAATAGAACATGCCATTTCACTGGTCATGATGTTGATTTCTATTATTCTGTGTGTGTGTGTGTGTGTGTGTGTGTGTGCTCACAAGTGTGTGTGGTCCTAGGGCAACAACTGGACATCAAAGAATGAGGATGGCTTGAGGTTGGGCTGCATTTGGTAGTACTCGAGTTCCTCTAAGGAAAACAGACCCTCTAGTACTGTTCTGCATCAATAGCTTCACTTAAAGTTCTCCTATGGTTCTGATAATCTCTCCCATCTAAATCCTCAGACCTCCTAGACCAAAACTGCTTTGCCATTTTTAGTTTATTCCCTTCAAGTAGTTTTACAAGGGAGTTGCCATTTTACAATACATTGTAAATTATACAATTTAATACAATACATTGTGATCAATGTTACCCCTTTTCAACATTCTCACCCATCCTTTCCCTATCCAACCCATTCACTCACCCTTCTTAATTATCTATATATGTTGAATTCTTAACTGCATTTCCCCCATGTTCTCCTCATCCTTTTATCTACTTCTTTCTCTCGGCATCACTCCTTTCAGGTACCTGATTCCTGGTGGTTATTTGGTTGAACTTTGCCTTTGCCTGTCTAAGGAATTACACTATTTGATTTCTTCCTGGAATCTACTCAGTTAATACTTTTATACAAATGTATAGATATTTGCATGCCACCCAATGTATTTACTTATAAGTTTATAGGTTAAATCTAGCAGCTGTGCTTTGCCATTTTTGTTCTCCTTCATTCCTCCTCATACCTTTGTAAATTGTCCTTGTATTAAACTCTCTACAAAGTCATCAGTTGAGTGTGTCATTCATTTCCCTCTAGAACCCTGAACTACACATTTACTTGCAGAGAATCTATGAAGGGCTCTACAACATACAAAAATAATTTAGAAATTGATTAAGCACTCAAACACAGTCTTATAATAGAGATAAATGGCTTATCTGATATCATTGCTTAATTAAGACAACTAAAAAAGTGACAGTTCTGTCACATGAAGTAGGGGGTAGAAATCAAAGGTAAAATGTTCCATAATATGATTGGTTTCCTATCTTCTGGCTAGAAATTATTTACCTATGAAAAAATGAAATTATATTGAGAAATGTTTACATAGAATTTAAAAATAACTACCTTACTACACATAATTTATGCAATACAGCATATAAAAGTTTAACTAGTAAACATTATGTAGCAATGTATTAATTATACACACATGCTAATTTTATAAAAAATTGTCAGACAGGCCGGGAGTTTGGCCTAGTGGTTAAAGTGCTTGCCTAGCATGCATGAAGACCCGGGTTCCTCAGTACCACATACATAGAAAAAAGCCAGAAGTGGTGCTGAGGCTCAAGTGGTAGAGCTCTAGCCTTGAGAAAGTCCAAGGACAGTGCTCAGGCCCTGAGCTCAAGCCCAGGACTGGCAAAAAAAAATTGTCAGACATATTTGTTTTGAATTTTATTTTAAACATATAACATATGCTAAAATTTCTTTTATGGAATATTTAAAACTAGTATTGATTTAATTATAACAAACAATTGGTTGGCCTTAGTTGAGAAGATAGGATTCGAAGTAAAGCAGATGCTATTCAGGCTGAGGGAGTAGTTTGGTGTTCAAAGTATCATTTGGTGGCTCACACCTATAATCTTTGCTACTCAGGAAGCTAGGATCTGAGGATTATGGTTCAGAGCCAGCCCAGGCAGGGAAGTTCATGAGTTTCTCATCTCCAATTAACCAACAAAAAACCAGAAGTGGAGCTTTAGCTCAAAGAGGCAAAGCACTAACCTCGATCAGGTCCAGTGTTCAATCTCCATGATTGACAAAAAAAAAATAATATGCATTCCCAGCATATGCAAGAACATCACTTAATGGTGTACATGAAATTACACCATTACATTCAATAAACTGGAAAAGGCAGAACTTTCACATGAGTGGAAATGTAAATGTAACTCTAAACCATACAGTTAAGTTTTCAAACTCTAGTAGACTATAAGATGTAATAAATATATTAATTTCCCTGTTCTTTTCTTGTATAAATTTAAGTTCTACAATATACTTAATATCTACATAGAGTGAAATGGTTGATGTAAATGAAAACATTGACATGCTTATGATTTCACCATCTCTTAATGAAAACTACTTCAGAAAAATTAATTGACATATGCTTACAAATACATATATATACATACATACATATATACGTACATACATACATGTATATATACACAATGGACAAGACTAAAAAAGAGCCTATGCTTATTATTAAGTTTTATAATAGGATAGTCACACATGAAAATTAATGATGGATTGAAAAGTAGGATAGGTTCTCTGTGGATACTTATATTTAGATAACTAGTATAGCTAACCTGTAATCACTGCATTAGAGTTTAACAGATATTCCCACCCGACTGTATTCATCCTTGCATCATAGTGTCCTCACTGCTTTCTTTTATCAAAACATACTTTTCATTCACACTGCATTTTAAATCAAATTTTATATGATTTTAAAAGTTAAATTTTAGATTAACAAATATTTAAATACAATTGTTTTTTATTTTTTTTATTTTTTTATATTGTAATTAGTAAAAGGGTTACATGATATTTGCCAGATAGAAGGTACATTAATTCACATACATTGATAAGCTTTCACATGTCTTGGTACCCATTACCCTCCCCCCCACACCCCTCACCCGTCTTGGTTTTTCCCCCTTCCTAAATACAATTGTTTTAAGTCTTCATTTTTTTAAAGAACCGAGGCATAAAGTTTTAGGTAAGAACTATAGAGGACAAGTTGTCTGATAGCTGGGTTTGACAAAGAGGAAATGCCTAAACATTTGGCAGAGTAACTGACAAGTTTAAGTCATGTATCATTTTCTTATCTAAGAACAGATATGACTTACAATTTTACCTCTATCTCCATGGCGTGCTTTTCAAAAGGTACAAATGTAAATATGTCTCAGTTAAACTGAATACTATGTCATGTCAATAAATCTCAAATTCATAAAGCCTGCTCAAAGCAATGCACTGTTTGGCCTCTGGTGATACATTAGCATTGCAGACATACATTAAAGCACTTAGCATGAAAATTGTCCACCGTAAAACAGAGCAGAAACACATTAAATATTCTTATCAATCTCAAGTCCAAAAAGATTACAATTTAGAACATATGTACAATTAGTTATACAAAATGGGCTCAATAGTTTCTCCAATAATTTTCTAACTATTTGGGGACTTTTTCCCCTTCACTTTCAAATCTGATGAACAGGAGAACAGAAAGAAAATATTTCAATAATTTATTTCTGTTTGTTTGGCTAGAATAGCAAATCATGAAACACTCACTGAACATAATTAGCTCCTCAGCACTACAATTCCAAATCTCTTGGATGCAGGGCTTGCTGACCAGATGGTGTCTTGGAATATAATGGAAGCTTGGGTTCAGGTCCACAGGCCACAGGACAACAGAGGCAGATTGTACTGGAAGTCATATACTCAACTCAGAAGGTCTGGGGCTGGCAAGCGCTACTGTGCTGTGTGCCAAAAGTCAAATCAAATGCCAACCTCCTCCAGCCTCAAGCACCACCTTAGAATGGTGCAGTGTTTTTGAACCTTTTGAGAAGGTTTGAGAAGGCATGGGAGAGGGACTAAGTTAGAAGGCTAACTTAGTTAGTGAGAAAAAGAGAAAAGTTAATCTATTTCCAAAATATCTATAACCTGCTCTGTCAGCATTTGCAAAAGAAGAGGCATATCCTACAAATTGCCCTGTATACAAAGAGATGTTCTAAGAAATCTTATTGCTCTTAATTAATGAAACTCATTGGTTAGCAATCTGCCTCATGACTAAGTCTAACCAAGCTTAATGAATGAGAAGCTTAATTGTAGAAAAGCAATGGAAGAAATTCGTTAGAGAAGAGTCTTGAAATCTGAAAATTATGAGCAAGGCTGGATACTCAAATGGAAATTGAGCAACTTAAATTATCTTAATTATATTTGAAACCAGAGCTTCAAGAAACTAAATTAGCTATATCAATCAGATTTTTAAATCTGAGATAAAATATATTATTACTGGATTATTCAAAATAGTCTGTACAGCTTTGTGCTCATCACTATACATTCAGCCATGGGTTGGGAAGGTAGCTTAGTGGTAGAGTGCTTGCCTAGCATGCATGAAGCCCTGGGTTTCATTCCTCAGTAACACATACACAGAAAAAGCCAGAGGTGGTGCTGTGGCTCAAGTGGAAGAGTACTAGCTTTGAACAAAAGGAGCTCAGGGACAGTGCCCAGGCCCTGAATTCCAGCCCCCAAACTGGCAAATATAAATAAATCAATAAAGTCAGCCTCTATGAAGACTAACAACAAAAAGACAATGGACATAGTGACTAGGATCTTATAAAAATCAGCATTGCTGTTACTTGCCGCTCAGTAAGCATTTTAGAGTATATTTTAACAACTAACAACTGTCAATGATCTATCTGAAAGGAATGAGACAAAAAAGATTAATTTCAATTCTGTGGAAAGAAAAAGCACTGTATTATGTATTTGAGAGTTTCAAATCTATGTGAAACTCATTCTTCTAGGTAACGATGAGAATGTTATGGAGGAAGCCAGTCAATCAGTTAAATTTACAGGATTCTTAAACTTACAGGATCACAGCAGGGATATCTGAGGTAAGAATAAGGTGAGAGGAGAGAAAGTGCAAACTGTCTGTAGTATGTGTAATCCTAAAGTTTGCCACTTTTCTGGCCAGATGAGTTTCAGGAACTTTGCTGAAATATGTATCAGAACAAAATATATAAGGTCCTTGCTCTCACAGAGATTAAAGCCCAGTGAAGAGGATAGACAAGAATAAACAAATTGAAGTTGTTCTTAATGTACTATGTGAAGTTATTTCTCTTCTCTTTTTTCCACTTATGGTTAATCTCATGTTGTTATTGTACTTGACTTTGTTACCTGGTATATTGTATATACACTTATTTGTTTATTTGAAATAAGGAAGGAAAGGGGGAAAACAAGACGATTGGGAGGGGGTGGTAGTAGGGAAACAGGCACAAAAACATGAGAAGTACAAGAAGTAATGTACCCACTACCTGATGAATGTAACTATAACCTCTATATATTATCCTGACAATAAAATACAATAAAAAGAATAAACATATCTAAATCACAATTTGTAATCGCAAGAAGTGAAAAGGGGTACAAACGGTGAAGTTAACAGTCCAACAGGATTGATGTGGGAAGCAAACGTGGGAAGGGTAACCAAATCTCCCTCAGCCTGGCTGACAAGGAAATGATGCATGCCCCTTTTCACCAGGGTCCCTTTAAATATGAGGCAGAAAAAGCGACATGAGGTGGAAATGGGGCAGGGGAGATGGAAATGAGGGAGGGACAGGTGAGATGGAGGTAGGTAGGAGAGCACTGCTAACTTGAGTATAGGGTTTCAAGATTTCAACTGCAGCTTTTCTGGCCAAAGGAATCCACACCAGACACAGCCTTGGTCTCAGGCTCCTTTCCAAAACCACCAGTTGTGTTTCTTCCAGTGGGAAGAGAAGGGGAAATGATTCAGTGGGGTTGGCAAATGTGATCTGGGAGAGAGCTTGCTGAAGAAGAGATATCTAAGCTGAGACTTGAAGCTGGAAGAAGCCTTAGCCAACCAATGCCAAGAGAAGAATAGCTCAGACTGAAGAAGGAGCATAGGATTTTGCAATGGTCACAGGAAGAAGATTAGAACCAATAAGGCCTTCAGACAGCAAGAAAGATGAGGAGAGATGTCTGCATTAAGAGGATGGGGCTAGTTCATGCAGACCAGTAGACTATGCATACTATGCTAAAACAGAATCAAAGTCTAGTGGGAGGCTTTGGAGGGGATTAAGTAGGAAAGTGAGAAGACTGGATTTGAAAGTTAAACAACCACTCTTATCACAGAGCCAATAACATTGTGAACAAGAAGTTTCCAGAGTCCCAGTGCAGCTAGTTACTGTTTTTACTTAATACTCATATCGGGAAACATTTTTTCAACAGCCATTGTTTGCAGGGCTCCGTTGAGCAGAAGAGAAATGTAAAGATCAATAAGGCCTACAGTTTTCTTTCAAGAAATGAAATACATTATTAAATAAATATGATTTATTAGAGGTAAGAGTTTATTTATAGATATGTACAAAATGCTAAAGGAGACTAGGAAAAAGTACACAAAAGTGATAAATATTTAATTCAGTTTGCAAGAACATAAGAAAAAAGTGATAATAGTCCAGGCAGCAGCAATTATAGAAAGCAGGCAAAAAAGAGTATGCAAGGAAAGGGGGAGGGTAAATGAAGTTTAGCAACATTGGCTGGAGAAAAAGAATGGAAAGAAGAAGATGGAAAAGCTAAGCTTGTGACAAATGGATGACTGTACTTCATATGCTAAGGTATTTTAACTTTGTTCTAAGCTGCTCTGTGGAGAGAAATGAGCCAATGTGGCTACTGTAATTTAGAAAAGTAATTTTTTTTTTGGTGGGCCACGGGGCTTGAACTAAGTCTAGGCACTGTCCTGGAGCTCTTAAGCTCAAGGCTACTGCCTGTTTTCTAGAGGTTAATTGGAGATGAGTCTCAGGTCCTTTTGTGCTAGGGCTGGTTTTAAACCTTGATCCTCAGATCTCAGCTTCCTGAATAGCTAGGATTACAGGCATGAGCCACCACACCTGGCTAGAAAGGTAATTCTTTTGTATTTATTTATTTTTTTAATTTTTTTACTGTCGGGGTAATGTATAAAGGGGTTACAGTTACATTTGCCAGGTAGTAGGTGCATTACTTCTCACACATTGATACTCCTTCTCATGTTTTTGTCCTCATTTCCCTCCTTCCACCCCCTCCCAATCATCTTATTTTCCCCTTCCCTTTCCTATTTCAAGTAAACAAATAAACATATATACAATATACCAGGTAACAAAGTCAATACAGTAACCAGATGAGATTAATCAAAGGGCAAAAAAAGAGAAGAGAAATAACATAGTACATTAAGAACAACAATCACACAAGATAAAGCTTGTTAGAAAGGTAATTCTTAAAGTCAGGGAGTCAGATAAGATAGTTTAGCAGCAGTCCAAAGAAGACATGGCAAAGGTAGAACCTAAGGGAATTGTGTGGGGCTATCAAAGATGGTCAGAATTGCTTTCCCAGTTCTCTCACATTGCCATCTTTGTTTCTCTCAACCACTTATGGCCAATAAGTTTATAGGAAGATCATGGCATTTCACAAGAACACCAAAACTGCTGAACATTCCTGAATTCTGGTTAAAATGAAGAGAAATGGAAGAGCTCTAGAAAACCAGGCCCCAGGAGCCCCAAGTACAATTTCTTTTTTCCAATTTCACTATGCTATCAATGAAATTAGTTGGCGCATCAGCTGGGAGAAATCTGAAAGCAGCAACTGCTGTAATTTTAGACTCTCAATCTGAGAACCTAAGACCTGCATGTGAGTTGCTACCAGTCAAATCTCATCTTCTCTCATTCTCCCTTTCTCTTTCCTCTCTTTAACATTTCCCCTTTCTCTCTCCTCTCTTTAATTTCTTGTCTTATATTGACTATCTTTCTTGTCTTCTATTGCTTATCTTCATATATGCCTTCCTCAGCAGCTAGCACAGGCATGGCAAGTTATATATATCCCATACATAGTAATATACATTGCGGAAAACACCATTGTCCTGGGTTGGCACTTGTCTAATTAATACAACCAGGTGATCTGTCATGACAGCTTAACCTATAAGAAATCTAGTAGTGATGTTAAATACACACACACATATACACACGCAAACATACACATTCACATGTTTGTATATTTTACTTTTGAAGAAAATTGGGAAACTGAACAGCAAATTGACTGAGCCAAAGTAATATGAGAAACAACAGACATCTAAACTTGAGGCCAGAATCCTCTCTTTGCTTCATAGTTTCTCTCAATTCTGATTTTTCTGATTCATATTGAATACTTCCTTCTGTGCCTGAGAAATTTTAATTTTTTTGCTTTTACTTGAAAATAATTAAGCACATAACATAGCTCCTCTTTGAACCCTTGTGATCAGAATCACCCTTCCTATTACTGGCTCAATGCCCTCATTACCCTGAGATAATCTAACCAGATAATATCTCTCACCAGTCCTGCTGGTCTTTGACATTTATCTCTTCTTCTTCAACTAATATTGGAGCAGAAAGTCTCAACCTATGCTCTAGAACTTAATTTTATTCAGTATTTGCTGTCTTCTATTTGTAATTCTTCCCCCACACCACAGTACAAAAACTGCTATGTCACAATTTCAAGTACTAAAATTTTCTACTTTATACAGCATGGGCATAAAATATGTATTGTGTTGTGGATATTCAAGAAATATTTGTTGAATTATAGCAATTTTTAAATAACAAAGCAAATACATTCAAATAAAGTATATGAATGCAATCTAGAAAATCTTAGACTATCATTTATTGGAAAGATTTGTTGAATAACTTTAAAATGCATGAGATTTAAAGAGGAAAGGGTAATATTGTTCACTCACATTTTTATAATGTTATTATGCTTTATTTAAAATACATTTTAGGCTAACTATAGTAAATATAATATATGCTTTGCTCAAATGAAAAAGCTTAAAATAATACAGATAGCAGAAAAAGAAAAGTCAAATGTTTCTTTTAGCTAAGGATGGATTATAACTTGTTCTGAAAATTCAACCAATCCCAATCAAAAACACAGCATGACATTTTGTGGCTATTAACAAAATGATTCTGAAGTTTAAAGAGGCGAACAAACTATAGTAGACAAGTTGACACTGAAGGAAAAGAAGGAGGGCAGGGAGCTGATATCACCTGGCTTTTAAGACTTGCTATAGAGCTACATTTATCAAGACAGTATGATATTGGAAAAGAATGCACAAGTGAATCATTAGGATAGAACACAATGATCATAAATAGGTTCATGTGTGTGCATGTGTGTGTGTGTGTGTATGTGTGTGTGTGTGATCTTTGACAATGAAGTAAAAAAGATTCAATGGTAAAGCACTTTTTTTCAAAATATGCCATTGGAACATATATGCACCCACTTGCAAACAATGATTCTAGACACACCTTAAACTGTTCTCAAAAAATTAATTCAAAATGGAACTAAATGTAAAACATAAAAAATTCAAACTCATAGAAGATAATCTAAGAGAAATGTCCAGTGATCTTGAGAATAGTGAGTACAGGCTCAACATCAAATGCAAATCAATGAAAGAAACAATTGATAAACTAAACTTCATTAAAATTGAAGACTTATGTTCTGCTAAAGATAATATCAAGAGAATGAAAATGTAGGTCGAAGTCTGGGGTAAGCATTTATAAAAGACAAATACTCAGAATATGGGAAGAACCATTACAATAAGTCACCTGAAGAGAAATCTCATCAAAGAATAAAGACATGTTATCTGATATATTGGATATATTTGTATTTGGTTATTTGAAATTGGATAGGGAAGGAGGGAAAACAAGATGAGGGGTGGAGGAAGGGGGAGGGAAATGGGGACCAAGACATGAGAAAGGGTATCAATGTATGTGAATTAATGCACCTCCTATTTGGCAAATATAATGTAACCCTTCTTTTAATTACAATAAAAATATATGAAAAAAAGAATAAAGACAAAAGGCAAGCAGTTTATAGAATGATTTTCAAAATGTTATGTCATTATAAAAACATACCTACTGGATAGACTAAAATCTACAACACTGACAGCATCAATATTGGTACGGACATGGAACAACTAAAAGTCTTATTCACTATTGGTGGGAACACAAAATAGTACAGCCAGTTTAAAAGGCAATGTTGTGGTTTCTGGCAAAACAAAATGTACTTTTACTACATTATCTAGCAGTTGTAATCCTTGGTACTGTTGTATGTAAGTTACAGATATATTTCCATACAAAAATCTGGTTATACAGTCTATGTTCATAAACTGCCAAAACTGGAAGCACCCATTGAAATCCTTCCACAGAGGAATGGACAAACTCTGGTATTCCAGACAATGTAATATTATCTGTTACTCAAAAGAAATGAGCAGTGAAGCCATGAAAACATCTATGGGAAAGTAGAATACATATTACTAAGTAAAGGCAATCTGAAAAGGATATTCTGGAAGATAATTTATCGAGACAAGTTAAAAGTATAAGAGGTTAGGAGAGGAAAAGAGAGAGAGAGAGAGAAAGAGAGAGAGAGAGAGAGAGAGAGAGAGAGAGAGAGAGAGAGAGAGAGAGAGAGAGAGAGAGAGAGAGAGAGAGAAGAGAGAGAGGAAGAAGAAGAAGAAGAAGAAGAAGAAGAAGAAGAAGAAGAAGAAGAAGAAGAAGAAGAAGAAGAAGAAAGAAGAAGGTGATAACACAGTAAAGCACAGGAGATTTTTCATTTGTTGAAACCACTCCATATAACACATGACATTCATTATTTCAGATACACAGAAAACAAAGGAACAGGCATGAAGTAATATCAAACAGAGGTTTTGGATAATGATCTTTCAAGATATGTACAATGCTTGTTCCATTCTGGTATAATATATGAATAGTGGAGGAAGTTATATGGGTTTGTGTACAGTAGGTAAGTAAACTATTCTTTCTGCCTAACTTTTCTATGAACCTAAAACAACTTTGCAATAGGTCAATTTCTAAAAAATATCTCTAAGTTCATGTATCTGGTTTCTTAAGGAAGTATATAACTTACTAACAATGAAAAGAAAGTAAAAATCAAACAATTAAAATTTGAGGTTGCTAATATATATACATATATATGTACATATATATATATAAATAAAAATCAAACTACAAAGGCAGGGGTATTTGTTCATGTATTCTAGGCAATTGGAGCCATGAATTCAAGGCCAGTTTGGCTATATAGCAAGATACACTCTGGATCTCTCTGTCTTCCCCCCTCTCTAAACACACACACACACACACACACACACACACACACACACACACACACACACACACAAAATTAAAAATCAAAATACAGTATGGGAAAGATAATTGCTCCAAATATCACTTGTGATCTGTTAGTGTTCTTTGTTTTTTTTTTTGGTGGGTCATAGGGCTTGAACTTGGCCTGGGTGCTGTCCCTGAGCTCTGCCCTATTCCTGAGCCAAGCCCCACTTCCTGTTTTCTAGAGGTTAATTGGAGTTAAGAGTCTCAGGTCCTTTTGAGCCCGGTCTGGCTTTGAACCTTGATCCTTAGATCTCAGCCTCCTGAGTAGCTAGGATTACAGGCATGAGTCACCACACCAGGCTTAATGTTCTTTTTATACAAATCAATTTGCCCAAACATGTGCCCGTTAAAAAAGACTAAGTTACCAAGGGAAAAATTTATAGATGAAAGAGATCACTTAATGAGCATAAAAGAACATGTTCTAATGTTCTTGTAATAAAACCTGAATGGAAATGAAAACAAGGATATCATATATAATTAGCAAAAATTAAAATGAGAATGAGATAGAATTGAGGGCTACTGAGTAAAAGTGATATCAATGTTCAGCAGTGCTTCGGGAATTCTGCAGCCGTAAACACGCATGGAAGTTTAGTGACATGGTAAGACACATGATGAACCTTAAGTGTTGTGTAGGCACTAATTCCCTGCCTACAGATCTTCTACAGAAGAGTTACCAGAAAGGTAGAAAGGATTTATTTATCAAAATATTTAACAGTTGGGCCAAGAGTTTGACTTAGTAGTAGTGTTTGCCTAATATGCACAAAGGCCTGGGTTCAATTCCTCAGTACCACGTACATAGATAAAATGCCAGAAGTGGTGCTGTGGCTCAAGTGGTAGAGCTCTAGCCTTGAGAAAACCCAAGGACAGCGCTCATGCCCTGAGTCCAAGCCCAGGACTGGCAAAAAAAAAAAAAAAAAAAAGAACCTGGGAAAACAAAAAGAATGTCATATGCCTTTGAATTGGAAGCATCTGAGACATTGACATAGTCTGTGCTATGATTTGCTATTTTCTGATCCCTTGTTATAAATGTGAATATGTTTTCAGAAAGCTAATTAAGAATATTTGCTAGTAGCTAACACAATTTAGAACCCATGTCTTCAAAGATCTTGAGATTCAACTCTTTAACTTCTTTTAAGTCTATAATGTGGCAAGTACACAAAGATTTATGTAGCTCATCTTTAGAGCAAAATTCATGGTGGTGAAAAAAGGGAAAACACATTAGACCCATCTGATAAGTCACTTCATATTTATTGTGTCTATCAGACAAGTGGCTCCGTCCAAGTAGATATAAGATATATGGAGGAATTAATGCTCCATGAACAAACTAACCAATGGGAGACAGGAGTCAGTAGATCAGTAGATAAATTATTCTCCCTTCTTTCCTTGTCCCAAGACAATGTTTACATCCCCATTAAGATTATGATTCTGCAACACTGAGCCATGGATCATGTTTAATACTGAGCACAGATCAGCTCTAAATCATCTTGATTTTGGCCTTCTGGTCATCATGCTTCACTTCCCTCTACTCTCCCAGATTAAGCTAACTCATAAAGTTATGGCACAGAATCCTTAGCCTTTGAGATTACTATCTAAGGAATTCCAGGCTGCAAGAAAAGAGGAAATGTCAAATCCATAAGAATTTAAATGACGTAGGTGAAAAGGCTATAATGGGTTCAATTACATTGATGTGGTTAGCAGATTAAACTTTTCAATAATGGTGTAGCTCTTCTTTCTTTTCTTTCTTTCTTTCTTTCTTTCTTTCTTTCTTTCTTTCTTTCTTTCTTTCTTTCTTTTTTTTGATGGGTCATGAATCTTGAACTCTGGGCCTGGGCTGTGTCCCTGATCAATTGGAGATAAGAGTCTCAAGGCTTTTGTAGTGCTCCCATTGGCTTTGAACCTTGACCTCAGATCTCAGCCTCCTGAGTAGCTAGGATTACAGGCATCAGCCACCATGCCCAGCTAACGGTGTAGCTTTTTTGACTTGCCCCCACCTCTCTTTTTTCTCTAGAATCTTACTCAGAGCCTGCTTAGTCTATACTTGGACCTAGACAAGCCTTTGTGAATGGTTGATCCATGGACTACATCAAGAGGGTTACCACATGACTTTTGAAGTTATGATATAAAAGGTGATAATATAAATTCCGCAAGGACATTTCTCTGAAGATATTTGCCTTTTGAATACAGCTAATATTTTATGAGGAAACTGTTATGTCAGAAACTGACATGGAATCAGATTTTAGGTGGATACTAGTTGACTTAATGGATAGACAGAACAGTGTATGGAAGGGGCGGGTGCGTACACACACATCCATATAGTTGATAATGACCTGGTGTCAGAGATAACAATAGAAAAAAGCAATATTTTGCATTGTTTATCCAAGTTCCAATGCCTGAAACTTCCTGATGGCCATATGTGCCTGCACAAAAAGTGGGGTACATTATAGGAGAGGAAACCCAAAAGTAGAAGACTCTGATGTTATATCAATGAGACTGTTGGCAGTGTACCAAACCTCTTCCTAGTAAAGGCAGAAACATCCTTTTTTTGAAATGAATATAAGCAAATCTCCTGATGAGGAGAAAGAAGTTTCTATCTTTACTACCATGGACTCTGTCTAGTCCTGCAATGTCTCCTTATCAAGAATACTCTTTAATGGGAAACAAATTCCTTTGCTCAGAGAACCTGGACCATGCAGAAACATGAAATATTCATGGGGAAATTGTCTTCCCACAGGAGCCGCAGTTACACAGCCCAAATGCTAACAGTCCAATTGACAAGCCAAGATAAGGTCTAAGTCAACAGGCAGCATCATTCATCAGACACATGAGTGAACAAGTCTGCACAGTTTCAGCTTCATGCTCCTAGCCCTTCCAGCAGATGCCAAACACAGAACATAGTCTATCCCTAGCGAGCCCTGCCCAAGACTGAAGACACTGTTGTTGTGTACAAGTACATTTTAGGAGGTTTGTTATGCAGAAATAGATTACTGCAATAACATGGGAATGTTTCCATGAAAAATAATATAAAGAGACTGAAATGTATAATTTGATTACATTTTTAGATATATGAATACACATAGAGGAAGAATACAAAGAAAGATGTATAAATATACACAAAATTATAATACATTAGAAGGATTTTTCTAGTGGGACTGGAAAGTCTATGTTATATTTATGTATTTCTCTTTAAATGAAGGTATTTATTAATTTTTACTAGGAAGAAAAATTATGTCTGCTGTAAAACTGTTACTTGGACTCCTTAATCTCTAAACTATGTATTTGTAAGGTTTGACTTCGTAGTTTATTTTTATTTTGCCAGTCCTGGGGCTTGAACTCATGGCCTGGGAACTGTCCTTGAAGGACTTTTCTCAAGGCTAGCGCTATACCACTTAAGCCACAGCACGACTTCTGGCTTTTTCAACATATGTGGTACCAAGAAATCGAATCCAGGGCTTCGCGCCTGCTAGGCAAGCACTCTTCCAATAGGCCCTCCTTTGTAATTATTTTTTTCTTCCCAGTCCTGGGCTCAGGGCCTGAGCACTGTCCCTGGGCTTTCTCAAGGCTAGATAGAGGTCAACCACTTGAGTCACAATACCACTTCTGGCTTTTTTCTATGGATGTGGTACTGGGGGATCAAACCCGGGTCTTCGTGCATGCTAGGCAAGCACTCTACCACTAGGCCAAACTCCCAGCCCCCTACTTTGTAGTTTTAGCCCCACCAATTTTTATAGAGTAGCCGTTGAAAACATACATAGTAATGCAAGGTAATTTGGATAACATAGGAATGCCTTCAGACAGCAGAAGCTAGTTTCCTTTCAAATAAAAATGTCTGCCAAGTGCAGGTGGTTCAAGTCTGTAATACTAGCTACATATTGGCTGAGATCTGAAGATCATGATTCAAAGATAGACTAGACAGAAAACCTCTTGAGACTCTCATCTCCCACTCACTATCAAAAAACCTGAAAGTGGACCTGTGGTTCAGTTCACCCAACTTTCTTCATGAAATCAAATAAGTAATGAAAATTTATGTAGGTTACTTTGTAAAACTGTAGTTCCCTGAATTATCTATCTGTCCATCTACCTATCATTCAAAAATTACATAGCATCTATATTAAATGATAACCACAGAATCTATGGAGCATAGCACATTAGAAATTTATTTTTTAATTTTTTTATTGTATAAAGGGGTTACAGTTATATTCACCAGGTAGCAGGTACATTACTTCTCACACATTGATACCCTTTCTCATATTTTTGTCCCATTTCCCTCTCCCACCCCCCTAAAAATAATTGTTTATTCATTTAAAAGTGTGAATTAATACTAAACAAAACCCAAAGCAATAGAGAATATTTCTTATAACTATCAGGTTCTTGTTCCAGATATACATACACTATTTAAAAAATTATTTCTGCAATGCTGAGCATTGAATCTGTGGCTCAGGCTAAGCACTCTACCATAAAGCTTTACAATAGCTTCATATGTATTTTAAATATAGGAATTCAAAAATAAAATAACACTCCCCATTTCCCCACTTAGCATGCTTATGTTTTCCTTTCTGTTAAAAAAAAGTTAACTTCACTCAACTCTAGTTAATATCAGTGAACAAGTAAAAGGTGGAAAGCATTTAGGCATTCCAGTTATGCTTTACCCATTCCTTCTGGAAAGAATCATGTGGAATAGTACCAGTGAACAGATACTTTCAATAATGTTAGAAAACACACCAGTGAAAGCCATGTAGTCTTTTCTTAAATTATTATTTCCATAAAGTACTGATTTCTTAAAGTGCTCTCAATTAAGGTTCATTCTGTCAATGTGATACAAATGTGCTTTCTGCTCCTCCATTTTAATAATATGTAGCTCAAAACATACACTTAACGTATTACCAAATAACTCCATATTACTGGACCTCAAATCCCATGAAAATAGCTAATCAGCCAAATGAAATGACATTCAAAAATAATTGAAGGGGAGCCTGTTAAGATTTCAAGTTTAATAATATTTAAAAATTTATCTTTATATCTAACTGCTGGAAAATACATATAAAAACAGCCAAAGAAATATCTAATTATGGAATCATGTGAATTGCATATCACTACCTTGAAATCAAATGACTGTTTTGAATTTCTAGTTAAGTGTCTGCTTATCTGTCACTTACTGAACTATAAGGATCATACACACAGCTACATATATACAACTGTTACATACAACTTTTTGGTTCTACTGCCTAGACCATGACTATTACAAAGCAAGCTGAAAATGAATACTTGCTTTTAAATAAAGGAGACAGGTTTCTAGAATTGTGCTTCTGAGAAACACACTTTATCATTTCCAAAGTAAAAACAGTGAAAACTACCCTGTCATTTTTACTCTAAGCACTAAAAAGTTAACAGACCTGGTACAGA
This sequence comes from Megascapheus bottae, assembly GCF_031878675.1. Lineage (NCBI taxonomy): Eukaryota > Metazoa > Chordata > Mammalia > Rodentia > Geomyidae > Megascapheus > Megascapheus bottae. Next base: position 44,509,665 of record NC_143513.1, read on the forward strand.
GTGAACAAAACTTAGAAAGACATTTTGTCAAGTGATTGTTAAAGATTTTGTCCCCCAAAGCATGTATCTTCAAAGTGAAAAAAGTCAAAGAAAAGTGAATCAAAGTATATAACCTAAAGTCCTGCATGTTGGACTTTTCTATTCCTTCCAAAGGACTAGGAGATTTAGGTTACTGGAGGTTGAGGGTCTGTAGGTATATTGAAATATGGAGTAATGGAATGGTTAATAAACTCTATTGATGTGGGCATTCTCATTTCCATCTACCACTACTAACTGCTTGAACCTAAAGAAGTGAGTTTCCTTTTTGGGGGCTTCATTTCAAAAGGTATGACATGCAGGATGAATTAAGACTACCTTCTGATTTTTTTCTTTTTCAGTGCGAGGAACCAGTAACATACCAAATCTTGGATTTTTCATGATCGTCACAGAGGGTATTTAATATCCCCTAGTCATCTGTCAATTTATTTAATGTGAATGGCAAATCTATTTTCCCAGTCCAAATCTGTCTCTCTTTCTTTCAAAACTCTGCCAACATTCATCTTCTCCAAGATTCCTTGATAAATGTATCTCATCTTAATTTGATCACTATAATTAAGCCCACAATGCTTCAATTAGATGTCATTCATTCTGTAAAATTTAGACATGTACATGTCAGTCTATATTTTAATTTCTATGTAGGCATTTACCTGGCTAATCTCTTTACAAATTATACTTAATATTTGGATACTATTTATTCCATTCAGTGCTCATAAAATACTGAGTTAGAATTAACCTCAGAAACAGTATGTTTTTGCTAAAACGTGAAATGATACCTAAAAGCATGAAGAGACTCGGTTGACTTATACCATATACATACTGCAAGATTTTTCATCTATTCTAGCAACCCCTCCAAAAGCCACCAAATTTATAGAAGCTGCAGTAAGAAAACAAAAATGTGATAAGTATATCTATCTTATGGCATACTTACCACATCTGCTGGAGCAAGATTGTGGGAAAAAGGTATTAGAGGACTTAGCCTATTCTTCTTAAAGAATTCTTTATGTGTCTAACTTAAAAAAAATATCCTTGGCATTAAGGCACATGCAGATTGTAAAGGCTGTAAGCACATCTAGTTCAAGGCAGAATAACATCATTACCAAAATAAGTAGTAATAATGTTACTTTCTGGTCTATCAATTATACCTTCTAGAATTAAAAGCAAGACAAAAGCAGCTGTCCATTAGTCTAGTGATATATAAAGTGACTTTTTTGACATAAATTCCTGAAGAAATAAACAAGCTCTTTTCTTACAAATGATCAAAAATGATATAAGTGTCTTGAGACGCTAGTAAGACCTGACATGTCAAATCAATCTACCACTTTAGAGAAATTGACTTGAAAAAGAATATCCACTTTTTCTTTCTGTTACAAAAACTACAAGTTGTGTTAAGTGAACTCTTATGTCAAGATATGCTTTGGAAAGTTTCCAATTAACCAAGAGAGGCTGGGATAAGTGATCTCATTTAATAAGAAATAAAAATTGAGTATGTTAGGGCTTCCAAATGCTGATGAAATGTTTTGTATTCATTAGCCAGGAGTGGTCTGAAGAGATAAGGAGTCCTGGGATAGATACCCAGTTGTTTGGAAGAATGACTCACCATTAACCTTGGTGAAACAAAACCACTGTGCCTGCCAGACCATCCATGACATTCATCTGATCGATATTAAATAGCACCGAGTAACAGGTCAATGTGCTCAATTGCTGGGGAACATTGAGCAGTTCACTTATCCTGGCAGACGTCTGGAGACCTGCACAAGGCCATCATTAAGGTTTTCTGGAGAGCTTTTATTATGTTACAGGGAGCACTTTCTTCAGAGATTTCAAACTCAAAACTATCTGAGACTTGTTCTAACTTGATACTGGGATTCATCAGTGACCTAAATACTGAAGCAAACTCAGAACTCTTTCTAGTGGTGGATGCGGTGGCTCACAGGCCTGTAATCCTAACTACTCCGGAGACTGAGATCTGAGGATCTTCATTCAAAGCCAGTTCAGGCATTAAAGTCCATGAGATTCTTATCGACAATTAACCATCAGAAAACTCGAAGTGGTGCTGTGGCTCAAGGAGTAGGGTGGTAGGCTTAAACTGAAGAGCTCAGGGACAACGTCCAGGCCCAGAGGTCAAGCCCCACAAACTGTTTCTAGAATAATCTCTGACAATAATTAAAGGAAACCATGGAAAGTTTTCATGCAGCCTAGGATTTGGCAATTAGTTCTATAATCTTAACAACAAAATAAAAGTTCTATCGCCACATGAGTCCTTCTAGCTTCTGTACCTAATTGTCACTACATGGTGTCTGCTCAGTAGTCTCAGTGATATCAAAAGCCTGATTTCCATAACAGAATTCTGAAAGAGAGCTCAAGGAAGGGGTTTTCAAATGTTACTTAGCTTAGATTGCATTTGAACCATACCAACTACCTGCTAAACTGATTCCATGATTTTATATCAAAATACCCAGATGAGGAATTCCAATAATAGAGCTTAACAATGTGTGTGTGTGTGTGTGTGTGTGTGTGTGTGTGTGTGTGTGTGTGTGTGTCCGTGTGTGTGCCAGTTCTGGGGCTTGAACTCAGGCCTGGAAACTGATCTTGAGCTTTTTTGCTCAAGACAAGCACACTACCACTTGAGCTACAGTTCTGGCTTTTTTTTTTTTTTTTTTTGCATTCAATTTGAGATAAGAGTCTCATGAAGTTTCCTGCCTGGGCTGGTTTTGTACCTCAGTCCTCAGGTCGTTCCCCTGTGTAATGAGGACTAGAAGCATGAGCCATCTGTACGTGGCAACGAATGGTATTTTCCTCAAGGAATAGATTTGATTCTTATGAGCATTCAGATTGAAACCCCTCAGATTAAGGAATTCTAAATTCATTCATGCTGGGGGTTCTTAAGAATATAAAAGTAAAGAAGGTATGAATCAATCTGCAGAAATGCATGAATCAAACACATGAATATTTACTTTTGCCATTGTTACTCATCAATAACCAGCCTCAGCCTGAAGATTAAGCTGGACATCAAGGCTAAGGACAGTCAGAATCATGAAAACAATTGCTGTGCACCATTGTGTATCATTTCATGGGAGGTATAACACATTAGACTGGGAAAAAAAGGAACAAACAGAGAATTAAACCATCTGATTTTGACAGCGTATGTTACATTTATCCTCACTGAAAAATATTTTAGTTATATGTATGGCTAGAGTAATAAAATTTTATAGAAAATATTACCTCTCATCAAGCGGCATTTGTGGGCCTAGAATGTTTCTGGAGTTCATTAGTTTAGTAAATAATAATAATAATAATAATGCCAAGTTAAAGATAATCAATTGAATGTTGACAAATGCACTCATAGAGTTTTTATTTTATTGTTGTTTGGTGTGGTTGTTGTTGTTTGCCAGTTCTGGGGCTTGAAACTAGGGCCTAAGCATTGACCTTGGGTTTTCCTCAAGGTTAGCACTCTACCACTTGAGCCTCAGCACCATTTCCAGCTTTTTCTATTTATGTGGTACTGAGGAACTGAACCCAGGTCTTCGTGCATGTAAGGCACTAGGCAAAACTCCTGGCCCCTCACAGAGTTATATATACATATAGATATGTAGATATATAGATATTGAGAAGCTTCAGGAAATTTTTTGTTATTTTTAAAATATGTCTGTCAGTATTATACAGTTAGTACAATAAGGGCATTATGACAAGTTTGGCTTTGAGATTCAGGAAACTAGATTAGTGTTAGTATGCTTTTATATTTAGTTAGAAGGAAATAAATTATCCTCATTGGTGCTATAACTACACTGACAACTCACTAATATAGAGATTAAATTTAAAGCTCTTGTATATCTGTCATCAACAGCTCCACAATCATAATGTATTCCCTTCCACACATGGTTCACAAGTGAATTCACCCACTTCTTTTCTGTTTTTTGAATCTATTTTTGATAAAAAAAAAGGAGGAAAAGAAAGAGACAAAGATAAATACAGAAAGAGAAAGGGAAGAAGAGAGAAAAGAGATAAATCTAAAAATCAAAAATTGTATACCTCAGTTTCTTCATTCATTAAGATGTGAGAAATGCTTTGGTTTTGAAACTATAGCTATAAATAAAAGTGTCAGGTTATATTAATAAGTCAAAATATATGATATAAATTCAACTATTCAAAAATCCCAGACATTAACTTTTTGTTCCAAGAATGACAATCTTGAACATGTTCTTGCTAAACTGACTAGTGTCATAAGTTATTCTGTATCTCTGTTTTCTTTCATTCAGCAAGAAATGAGCATGAATGAAGAACACTAGCAAAAAATCCAAAGGTCATGGGGGCCGAGTGTGTAGCCCCGTGGTGCAGTGCTTGCATAGCATGCATGAAGCCCTGGGTTTTATTCCTCGGTACCACATATACAGAAAAATCCAGAAGTGGCACTGTGTCTAAAGTGGCATTGCACTAGCCTTGAGCAAAATGGGTCCAAGGACAGTGCCCAGGCCATGAGTTCAAGCTCCAGGACTGGCAAAATAAATCTAGAGGTCAGAAAGAAATTCTGGATTTGGTCAGGCACTTTAAAAAGTGCATAGACTAAGAACACTGTGTTTGTGCCTGTTTATTAAGTTGACGATACAAATTCAATTGAGTTGTATTTTCATCTTATCTATTATATTTCTGTCCTCTTCCGAATATTCTCCTTAGCAATTAGACAGGAACTCCTTAAAGCTAGGCATTGTTCCCAGTACTCATATGTCATTGTTGACTCCAACCATTGTCACTAAAATACTAAAATATTACTCTTTGCCTTCTGGTTTAGAAGTTCAAATGATTTTGATAACCTAAAGGAGAGAAAAAAATTCTGGCTATTCACTGCATAGAAATAGATACTATTTTCTCAAATTGAAGATTTTCTAGAATGTAGACTATGTGGGGAAAAAAGAACATTTATGTGTGGTGTATTTGCAGCATCTGCTCTTTACCTGTGGAAAATCATTTTAAAATGTGGAATCATATTACAGTCCCCTAGACATTTGTTCAAGTCCTCTTTTTTTATGAGTTTTCTTGGCATGACATAATTTCATTTCGCAGCATCTATCACAGCTGCAAATTATCTATTGCTGGATTATCTGATAACTATCTCTTGCCCTCAGATGGCAGTAAACTCCATGAGACCCAGAGACTGCTTCTGACTTGTCACCTCCTAACTCGGCATTTAGCTAACATTACACACAAAAGATTCAATGAAACTTTTCACCAGAACAACCCTGGATAATCCTTTGTATAAAAATTAGGCTAATCATATAATGAGTGATTGTTGTCCTTACTGTACTATGTTATCTCTCATCTCTTTTGCTATCCCTTGGTTATCTCATATTGTTACAATATTGCACCTTGTTATCTGATATATTTTGTATGTGCTTAATTGGTTATTTGAAATTGGATAGGGAAGGGGGAATCAAGATGAGGAGGGGGAGGGAAATGGGGACCATGTCATCAGAAAGGGTATCAATGTTTGTGAAGTAATGCACCTTGTATCTGGTGAATATAATGTAACCCTTCTATTAATTACAATAAAAAAAGAAAAAAATAGGCTAATCAATATTTCACATCCATTTTCAATAGAATGTATACATAAACTCATTGTTTTATTTTTATTATTGAAATAGTTCTCAAGACTGCTACAGGACAATGGTAATTACCTGCTCTTTCATGTTTTTCCTTTTTATAATCCCGCAATAATAAGCAGCAATAGTTCCTCCAGTAGATGTAAACTATTAGCTATGTTAAAAACATCAAGTTTTCCTTAATAAATTCTACAATACATATGAAAAGTTAGTTTGTGGAAACTATAGGTGCATACAGAACCACTCTGAAAGGAAAACAATGAATTAATGGGATTAGTTTGTATTTTGTTTTTAAAAGACATGGTAACCTAACCTATAGATTAAGTTGATAGTTTCTTGAATGCTAGTTTGAGGAGTTTAGCCAAAGCCCCTCAATATCCTAAAGACAAAGTACAGGAGGGAGAGCTGGACAAAAGTCTCATTGGGCAGAATTAGATGTCATTAAACCTTCAAATCTAAAAAAAAAATAGTTATTGGTTAACATCAATAGATATCAGCCATGCCACAGATTGTTTTCCTTGGGTCATTGTCTGACATTTTCCTCATTAAAAATTTAGAAGCAGGTCTATCTAATTTAAAATGTCAGCAAAGCTGAATGCAGTGCTCATGACTCTAATTCTAGCTTCTTGGAATGTAGAAATTAGGATTATTATGGGTTTGAGGCCAGCTGGAACAAAACATTTATGAGAAACCCTCACAACCAAATTGGGCATAAGGGTGCATGCATGACATACCAGCTACAAGGGAAACAAAGAGAAAGATCATAGTCCAGGCTGTCCTGGGCATAATATGAGACCCTATCCTTAAATATCTAAAACAAAAAGGACTGGTGTTAGAACTCAAGTGGTAGAGCATCTGCCTAGAAAGCATAAAGCCCTGATTTCAACACCTAGTACCACCAAAAGAAAGAGAGAAAGAGGGAGAAAAGGGGAAAGGGAAATAGGTAGGTAGGTGAAAAAGAAAAAAAGGAAAAGAAAGGTTGTAACTAGTAGGAAAGAGTTGCTTAAGGAATCCATGCTTTGGCTTTAATTTGCATCCTATATCCTCAAGTCAATGCTAGGAACATCTTTGGAAACCTCTCTGAAATTTAGATATTTTATTAAATATTCAGACAAAAACAATAGTCATAATTTGGCATAAGGATGTTTGTTTGACATAGTATCAATTCCTAGTATTATTCAGTGGGTGTATAGAATAAAGATTCAATAAATCATTATTACTGTGTGATTACTGAATAAATTAGATTCCTGAATAGATGAGAAAGAGGCAACTATAGGCTTTCTGGCAAAGTGTCCAATACATAACGTCCACAGAAGCGTTTACTAGGTTATGCTGCAGCAAGTAGAGATACTTCTCTTGCACCACTAACCTATCTTATGAACAGGAATGTGCTATCTTGTTCTGGACTATGTTTCAAGTACATTCATAGAGTGAGCATTTGGAAAACAAGGACAACATCTTTCTCTGATGTAAAGAGATTTTCCTGTTGTTTTTAAAGATGGAATTGTTATCTCTCATAAGCACAAGGATATGATAATTACTACCCCTTTTATAAAAGATCCAGGTTCCAAAGCTCAAGGTTTCCCCTCTTACAGTTACAAAAAAAAAACAACCATTGTGTGTGTTGAGTTCATACACACTGGTGCTCACATTTTGATACTTTGCTACCAATATTGATGTGAGTCATAAACTGTATCTTTTCTCCAGAGTTGAATCCTCTGCTAGTGTCTATGCTTCTGAGACAAGCTTTCTTATTACATAGCAAGTAATGTAAAATAGAATCCCCAACTGTTCTTGATAACCTCCAAATCAAGGGCTTTCAATAGCAAATTTCTTAGGGTCTTGGATGTTGCTCACTTTCCATGTTGGTCATATGTTACTGTAGGTCAGTTCAGCTCAGCTTTACAAGATTTTTTTTTCCTTTCTGGGATCCAGTATATATATATATATATATATATATATATATATATATATATATATATATATATGTAAGCCCCAGTTGAGATTTATCTGTTCTCATGAAACAGGGAAAAGAGCAATAGAAAAGTCACATAGTACATAACATAGTTTATGTTCATTTGCATCCCATTGGCTAAGGTAAATCACATTGAGAAGTCTGAAAGAAATGGGAGGAGGAAGTACTTTCTCTCTCAGGGAGAAGTGAAATGTGATCATCTCAAATGGACAAGAGAAGGGACATATAGCCCACTTAGAAGAGAACTGAATACATAAAAATACATTCAAATACACAGAGTATATACTGTTCACATGATAGTTTTTTAAGACTAAATTTAGTAAAACATGATAATGTAACTAATAACACTAAAAATGAACATTTTAAAGTCTCTGTTTATGTTTCAACATGATTTTCATTTGTTAGTTTTCCACTTGTGCTATAATAAAATATGCTAAAGTTCAAAGATTTTTTTTAACATGATAGAAGTGAGATCAATACAAGATGATTCCTAGGTTGCAATAAATATTTCATAGTTGTTATACATGTGTTTAAATAGAGCCAGGGAAGGAATGCAAACAAGAAAGCTATACTAATAAAGAGAAATGTTGTTATACTATTAACACAGTAAGTCTATGCCCAAGTGACTAGAAGACTTTTGCATTTCTTCATTGTTAACATAAATGAGATGTACAAAGGGGTATAAATCAGTACAAAGGGTTATGTAAATCAGTTAAGGATGGATTTCTTTCTGGGCAATGCCACCCTTTCTCTCATTCTCTGTTTTTCCTTTCAATCCCCACCTATAAATTGTATAGTTTATTTTCAACGTAGTGTCTACTGAGTGCCACTGCTTCATTAGTTCACCTTTCCCCCCTATTTCTGTGTCCCCTTTACCGTCCCAAAGATAGTTAAGCAAACAAGACAGAATGAAAAGAAAAAACTCCTTTTCCTGGAGATCATCTTGATAAATGTTATTTTATGTAATCAGAAGCACCTATGCATTGTCTCTTTGTAATATATGCTGTGTGCTCTATGACTTTTCCACTGTTTTCCCTGTGCCATGAAAACAAATGGGATTTATTTTTTAAATCTGGATCCCACAAAGGAGAAAGCTTGTAGAGTTAAGCCATGCTTACCCACAGTAACATGGGCAACATGCAAGAATATCCTCCTTTGACCTAGAATGCTTTAACAATATTAAGCAGCATCTCTCATATTTCCTTATGAATTTTTCTATTATTTTTCTTAAATGTATCCCCAAACCTCAAGTGCATATAGAGTTTTTTATGACTTTCTTTTGCACTTTTGAGGACATAGTCATCATTTGAGCCATCTTTTCATCAAATAATCTCTTTGAACTGATTACCTGTGCATTGCGACATTTTAGACTTTCAGACCTCATGAAATAAACATGCTCTACTTTGATGCTAATGAGCCAATTAAAATTGGTCATGTACTCTTTAAGATTAATTTCAAGTCAGAAATGATCATTTTGAGTTTCTAGGAACTATGGAAGAAATCTGTTCCTCCTATTTTCTCTCCAGTTTAACATTTCAAAAGGCTGTGAGCTGTTGACTACATCCATCCTTATTAACTGTCCATGTGTCATTAAAAGGCAATTTATCTAAAGATTTACCAATTATGCTATTTATCTAATTAGGATATTCATTTACTTTTAATATAAATGCTCTTATTTCCAAATTTGAAAGTTACATATTTTAAAATGAATACTTTTTTCATATTACTTAAATAATATTATATAAGTAATTAAGAAATAAAGTTTCCAGGCATCAGTGGCTCAAGCCTGAAATCCCACTCAGGAAGCTGAGATCTGAGAATAGTGATTTGAAGCCAGCCCAGAAAAGTCCCTATGAAACTCTAATGTCCAATTAACCACTCAGAATCTAGAAGTTATGCTGAGACTCAAGTGGTAGAATGCTAGCCTTGAGCACAAAGAGGGCTCAGGGACAGCACCTATGTTCTAAGTTCAAGCCCTGCGACAAAGAAAGAAAAGAGAGGGAGAGAAAGGGAGAGGGAGAGGGAGAAGGAGAGAGGGAGAGAGGGAGAGAGAGAGAGAGGAAGAGAGGGAGAGAAAGAGAGAAAGAGAGACAGAGATAGAGACAGACAGACAGAGCGCCAGAGAGAAAGGAAGGTAGGAAGGAAGGAAGGAAGGAAGGAAGGAAGGAAGGAAGGAAGGAAGGAAGGAAGGAAGGAAGGAAGGAAGGAAGGGAAAAAAAGCATTTGTAGGGCTGAGAGTTTGGCCTAGCGTTAGGGTGCTTGCCTAGCATGCACTAAGACCCAGGTTCGATTCCTCAGTACCATATACATAGAAAAAAGCCAGAAATGGTGCTGAGGCTCAAGTGGTAGAGCTCGATCCTTGAGAAAGTCCAAGGACAGTGCTCAGGCCCTGAGCTGAAGACCAGGACTGGCAAAAACAAAACAAAACAAAAAAGCATTTGTACAGCATTTATACATACTTGAACATAACATTAAACATGCTTAGTGGTCATTAGCATTTTTAGTATAATAAACTACACTTAAGGAAAACTTTTCTGACATTTTACAGAAAGAAAGCTAAATATTCTCAGTGTCCTTCATTTTTCTACATCTTGCCTCTGCTTTCACAATTGTGTGCTTCATTCTTACCCACTACCTTAGTCAACATACACTTAGTCCTATTTCTTCATTTACTTGGAGTTCTAGCCTTGCTTGATATATTTTCTTGAACTTTCAACTGAAGAATGTTAGTAACAGATGGTGTAGCTTCTTGAGATACAAAATGAGACTTTGCATATCAATGCAAATCTGACAAGTGACTTAATCACAAAAGAAGCTTGTCTTTGTAAAAAACAATCAGGCAGCACTGATGAACCCAGAGGAAAAAGTCATCTTCCACATAGACTTTATTTTTCATTAATTAGGCAGGTGTAAGGCAATTTTCCATTTAAATAGCTATTGCAATTTTACCTTTCTTTTAAATGAGGAAATAAAGTTAGAATCTTGCAGATATCCTTCAAACTAATTTCTTTACTTCAGGGAGAGCAGGGACATTAGTACACTTAAGTATATGGTAAAAATAGACATACCAGAACTTCCTCAAAAATTATCTAGGTATGGTAGAATGCATCTAAGTAGTGAGAAGGCCAAAAGGAATGGACTACAAAGAAAATAAAATTATTTAAGTAATAATAGTAAATTTTTTTCTCTAGCAAAAAGATTCATATGACCCTTAGTGTATATTTTTAAGACTTTATTAACATTAATTCTTACATCATATTTCAAATGTCATCCTTAACAAACAAATATTTAAGAAGGGATTCTCTATATACAATCACTGGCTCATAGGTTTTAGAACAGAATTAAAATTAAGCTGAGGGTTTGTATGTCATAGATACATATCAATCTATATAACATTATATCCCATCAAATATATCCCATCATATATTTTTATGTCTATGTAATTATGTTTATATCTTCAAGACCATGTCCATAGCCTTGGGTACCCAAATACTGAGTCATCGCTCTTGTACTGTTTGGGTCTAATAGCCACATATTAAGGATACCATGCGGCTTTTGTTCCTTTGGTCTTGACTTGTCTCACTCAACATGATTTGCTCTAATTTCATCCACTTCCCAGAAAACATCATTATATTATCTTGTCTGCTGGTTATGTAGAATTCCATATATATATATATATATATATATATATATATATATATATATTACTTTTTTGTATCCATTCAACTGTAGTAGGGCATCTGGGTTGTTTCCATCTCTTGGCTATTGTGAATAGTACAGAGATAAACATGGCTGAGCAGGTGTCCTTATCATATCCTGGGTTATGATGTTCAGGATAGATGCCCAGGAGTGGTATGGCAGGATCGTAGGGAAGGTCTATTTTCAGTTCTTTAAGAAACCTCCAAACTGCCTTACAGAGTGGCTGAACTAGTTTACAATCCCACTAGCAGTGCAGTAGGGTTCCTCTTTCTCCACAACCCCACCAGCATTGTGGTAGTCTGAGTTAAGAATGTTGGCCATTGTAATTGAGGTAAGGGGGTATCTTAAGGTTGTTTTTATTTGCATTTCCTTTATGACCATAGATGATGAGCATTTTCTCATATGTTTTTCTGCCATTTTAACCTATTCTTTTGATAAGTCTCTCTTTAGTTCCTTTGTCCATTTAGTGAATGGTTTGTTGGGTTTGGGGGGCATTAGTTTCTTGAGTTCCCTGTAGATATTGAATATTAAGCATTTGTCAGATGTATTACTGGTAAATATCTTTACCCAGTTGATTGGCTGTCTTTCTACTTTAGTAGCTATGCTTTTATCTGTACAGATTTTTTTTTTAGGTAGTCCCACTTATTGAGTCTCTCTCCAATCTGTTCAGGAAGTTTTTGCCTGTGCCTATGAGTTCCAGTGTCTCTCCTACTCTATTATGTAGCAGTTTCAAGATTTCAGATCTGATATTGAGGTCTTTGATCCATTTTGAGTTAATGCTTGTGCATGGCTATAGACTGGAGTCAATTTTCAATTTTCTACATGTGACTGCCCAGTTTTGCCAGTACCAATACTAGGCTGTGTTGGTTCCACTATGTATTGCTGGCTCCTTTGTCGAAAATAAGTTGACTATAAGTATTTCTGGATACTCTATTGATGCTCTGGATACTCTATTCTATTGATCTTCTGGTCTCTTTTTGTGCCAGTACCATGCTGGTTTTGTTATTATGGCTCTATAGTAGAGTTTGAAGTCTGGTATTGTAATACCACCTACATTGCTCTTTTTGCTTAGAACTGTTTTGGCTATTCTAGGTCTTTTCTTGTTCCATATGAACCTTTGGATTACACCTTCTATTTCAGTAAAAAATGTCTTTGGGATTTTGATGGGGATTGCATTGAATTTGTATATCAATTTCGGCAGTATGGCTATTTTCACTATATTGGTTCTCCCTACCCATGAGCCTTTGTGTATATTTTAAGCAAGTACTTGACATGATTTTAAAATTGTTTATCAACAGCAAAGCCTAATCACAAATATTTGCTTTTAAGCATCTGTTTAGGTTCAAATTTTAGGCTCTCTGCCATTACTATACTGGGAGAAAGTTCTCATTGGAGGAAAGAGAAGATTAAAAACAAATGAACAGGACATTAATTTTGGCAAGAAGTCAGAATGACAGAAAGGCAAATGGCTATAGGAACATAAGACCACTGTTACATTTTGGTAACTAGTTAAGGGAGTTGGAAACAAGTTTTAAAGTAGCACAAAGACATTGTAGTTTGAGAGAACTCAAATTTGAATATGAGAGCAGAGAGAAAGAAAATCTGCATAGAGATCAGGTTCTGGATATCCAGTGTCATTTGAGCTCTGTGGTCCTCTTCTAATTCCCTGCATTCCTTTACCAATCAGAGTACTCCACTCAGTACTCCACTCCTTAACTACTCTCTCATTCTTCAGTCTTAACCTTTGTTCCTAAATTAGCAATTTACAAACTAAAAAAAAAACTATTCCATTCTGAGAAAATCAATAGTAAGGTTCAATGTATTATTCACTTAAGGATTTATATTTGTCCAAGGGTTTCCAAAGAACACAATGTGTTAGACACATAGGGATGCATCTACCAGCCATGGCAGTATTTCATAAAATGTTCAAAGAAGTAAGAAAAGCAATAAAAGAACCTCAAGCTATAATTACCAATTTTAAATACTGTGGCAGATTTTCATATGCAATATGTAATTATACTTGTGTGTATACTTATGACTACAAGAAATTTTACTGTATAAGATCTCTTTATTCATACCATCTGTATCCAATAATCTACTGATATGACAGCTATTATGGTAGTGATCTCCTGAAGCTGTTCTACACTTTGTAAGGTGCTCCCCCCCCCAAATGTACACTTCTTAAAAGCTACCTCAGATTAGAAGGTCACGGGACCTTTAGGTGGAAGGGCTTAGCGTGAAATCCTCATATCACTGTGAGTGTGCTCTCAAAGGGTATTGATGTTAAGACCCTGGCCTCTTTCTCTCTGCTTCCTGGATGATCATATAGATGGTTTAATGTGTCATATATTCCCACAATGGTCTACTATCTTTGCTGAGTTCCAAAGCAAGAAGGCTAGAATCATGAGCCAAAATGACCCTTTTCTCTTTATAAGTTAATTTCCTTAGGTATTTATCATAGTGATGGAAAGCTGACAAATATTAACTTCACACATACAAAAATAATAGTATTCCCTGAGTACACTCAAAACCAGAGATTTGTGTTCTCACAGTTTTTTCTACTAAAGTCCTAGATCAGACTTTATGGTTGGTTCTGGTGATGGTTCTCTTCTAGCTTGAAGACAGTGTTTTCTCATGTCCTCATGTGGAAATGAGAGCCCTGATGTCCTTCCTTCCCAACAACCCCATTTTCAAATACCACTTTGAGGGGTAAAGCTTTAACTGCACAGGGCACAGCACTGCCCAGAACAGTGGGGAAAAACTATGTCATTATTGAAAATTTTTCAACATATTATATGAGTGATGTTTTCAACAATGTATGAGCAAAATATTTTAAAAGCTAAATAAATTAAATGCTTTAACCTAGGAATGTCTTTATGCAGGCAGATAATGGTAGGAGATCATGAAATTTCTCATGCATTTTTTCCCAATAAGATGTTTCTGTGCACTTGCCCTTTGAGAATCTCTTTTCCTCCCTCAGCTCTGTATTCACTTTGGATCCAGATGAATGGCCTTGCCATTCATGTTCAGGAAACCACCATTCCAGCCCCTGACCCTAGGCTGTTGTCTCTATTGCAGTAGATTGGCCTCAAGTTCTTATACTTCAAAAATAAGCAGGATTACCCTCAAGGGCCAACCTCTGAAGCTGGTGGGCTTCTGAAATGCCTGAGCTCATAATCCTCACATGGCTGTTTCTGCTGCTCACATTTCAAGGCCTCTCATGTGCCCTGCTCATGGCACTGGCACCATCGCCCCAGGAGCTCCCCACGGGTCTTTCAGGCTCCAGATGAAAATAATCAACATATGAAGCAGTAAAACCAAGTGATAAACTGAAGGCAGCATGACCTTCAAAAAAACATAAGCTGAAACTTCCAAAAGTTTCTGTCATTGTTTTTACTTTGAATATGAAGATCTTGTGAAATTTTAAAAGAAAAAGTGTGACCAACTTTAAAATTCAGTGCTAGGAGGAAACAAACATGCTGCATTGAATGAGCAAGATTAAATCAAGAAGAGAAAAAAGAAGAACACCTGGTCTGTACACGTGGTTTGTATTATTATGTTTAACAATATCTTTATTTTTCTTATTCCCTCAGCCTATTTTTCTGCTTGAGACAGAGATGTGTGTGATTTATAAATTCAGGCATCACAACAGTAGTAGTAATGTTGGATTATGGTAAGGAACTCTCTGAGCCAGTTCGGCCACAAGAATGAAATCATTCATCAGAGTATAACAATAGCACTATAGGCTGGTCAGTTCTCATGACTTCCCCAAACCACAGCCAAGAGACTGAAGAAGAGTTCAAATCATTGTATGTTGCTATTCTAGTCTAATCTAGATCCTCATTATACCCAGCCCTGGGCTAGGCAAAGGGACAGCCTTAAAGACTGCTAAAACTGTTTCCATCTTCAGTAAAATCTCTCACAGATAAAACAGGAATTGGCATCAGGCAGAAATTGGTCTGTTTACATGAGGAGCCAGCCAGCCAGCCACTGTAATTAAATGAATAATTGTAATATGCAGAACACTCTACTATGCATTGCATTTGGCATTCATTGCCATAGACTTTTCCTTGAATCAACTAGCCTGTCTCCATTATTCTTTCTGCAATATAATCAATTTCGTGTTCTGGAAAATAGCCAAGTTTTAACAACTCCTGTTTTAAACATAAAGACAAACCTCTGAAAAAGAACAGAAATTTTGGATTTTTTTTCAAAGACCAATATTCTCTTGGGAAAGAAAGTCATAGGGTTTTTTTTTTTAAGACTATTCACTCTAGGGAATATTGTTGGTTTTCTCTTATGATCGTAGCCATTTTTACAACATAGTTTGTTCAGTTTTACTTGGTCATATGTGAAAAGTTGTTTAAAATGACAGTGGTAAAATCATATGAGTAGAAACAACTTTATGTGGGATTATTAAACTTCTTTTAATAAGAGAAAGCATGTATGTAACATAATCTTCTATATCTCCTATCCAATTTTCTAATCAAAAATCTGACTTTATAAATTCAGATCATTGATAATAATCTGAAAAAATGCTTTTAAACTCAATAAAGGCAGAGAGTTCATAAGAAAATTTACAAAGTTCATAAAAATGAGAACATCCAGTCTTTAGAATGAAATGTCCTTGGAGTTCCATCAATCAAATACAGATATACACTATTTAAGTGCTATATGAGGACAAATACAACAAGAGATACTTGCTTCTCAAGACATGATATCATATTATATTAAAAATATATTATTTTTATTTGGGGAAAATGTGAAGTATACCTTCCCTAAACCCATAGCAGTGCTAAATCATACTCTCACAGAGCTGGGAAATCTTTTAACAAGCATTCTGTGGCACACTAAAGCTTGTAAAGTACTGTGATAACATTTTAGTCATGGATTTCAAGGATTCTGTTTAGAGAGCTACAGAATGGAATAAGTAGTTTTGCTTCCATCTTTCTCTTTACTAGGACTTTCTTCTCTCATGTCAGTGGTTTTCTTTTTCTTTTTTTTTTTTTTGTTTTCTTATTTTTGTTTTGTTAGCCCAGGGCCTGGGCACTGTCCTTGGGCTTTTTTTTGTATTATTTTTTAATTTTTTATTGTTGTGGTAAGGTATAGAGGGGTTACAATTACATTCGCTAGGTAGTAGGTGCATTACTTCTCAAACATTGATACCCCTTCTTGTGCTTTTGTCCTCATTTCCCTCCCCTCACCCCCTCCCAATCATCTTGTTTTCCCCCCTTCCCTTTCCTATTTCAAATAAACAAATAAATGTATAAACAATATACCAGGTAACAAACTCAGATACAGTAACAATACGGGGTTAATGAGAGGGCAACAAAAGAGAAGAGAAATAACATAGTACATTAAGAACAACAATCACACAAGATAAAGCTCCTGTTTCCATATCCTAGAGATCCTTTCATTTAGTATCATCTGATATAACCTTATATACCTAGGTTTGAGCTATTATAATCCTCTGCTAGGAGAGTCTTAGATATGTGCTAATTATTACAAATGAAGGAAACCATTGAGCCTAAGTTCTTTTAGGTCTGGCTTACTTCATTTAATATGATTTTTTTTTCAAGTCTTGAAGACCTGGGCTCAATTCCTCCATAACACATACATAGAAAAAGCCAGAAGTGGTACTGTGTCTCAAGTGGTAGAGCTCTAGCCTAAGAAAGCTAATTAAACCCAGGGCTTTGTGCATGCTAGGCCAACACTTTACCACTAGGCCATGTTCCTGGCCCTATCATATCAGTGTTTTTACCCCTGGATTCCAGATCATCCTGTATTGGGGACTATGACTGCCTCTGTACAGTGGCTATCCTGATAGCTCCAATATCTTACAGCCATACTATTGGCCATTTATAGATAAGATACATTTGTTTACTGGGTATGTCTAAGATTCTCTAACACTTTCATTTATTTCTACTCTATTCTTTTAGGACTGGCTTGGCTGTTCCACGGACTACTCAAAATCTCCTGGCACAACATAAAACCACCTTCTTTTGCTCCTGTTTCTTCTTGTCTTGTTTGTTTGGATTGAATTTTTATAGTAGAATTTCTCATCTTCCTAGAAAATCCACCATGCTAGGAACTTCTTTTTCATCTTCTGGACACTTAAGCAAATCATTCATTTTTTTTCTGCCCAAAAACATCTTCTTGCATATGCCCCACTGAATTCTTATTTCTAAACCAGGAGAGGGTACTAATGTAGAACAATCCCATTTCTAGAACAAAAATTTACTTGTCCATTCTATAAGAAATTATTAGTTGCCAATTATGAAAACAGAGCTTACACTACAGTAGTGAACCAAAGGAAAAGATCTCTGATCTCACCAAGATTAATTTCTTTTAGAGTTGATAAAAGAAAACTAAGAATGTAAATTGCTTAATGAATTGAGTTAATGATAACATATATGACAAATATAAAACCAAATGGTTAGTGGTGGCCGAAGCTGATGTGCCTGCATGTATATGTATATGTAAAAAAAAAAAAGTTACAAAAAATGGCAGAGAAAATACAAGTCAATGATACAGAAGGAAGAGGAAAGAACTTTGACCCTTTATAAGGAACTGAAAGCTGATCAGAAAGGTATAAGCATAGAATGGAGAAAGGGGTCTTCATGGTGAGAGTCTCTCAAGGTCAAGGAAATCAGATAAAACTCAGAGATTTTAAACTATAAGAGTCACATGAAACTACTGAAGTATTTCCTGCAGGAAAGAAAACACGTAGTGGCAGAGTAAAATGATCCTGGCTGCCACTGAGATCCTGGAGTCTACTAGATGAAGAGTGAAAGTTTGCAGGCTAATTAAGACACTATCACGGTTTGATATTACACTACCATGTATATGGAAGATAGGAGAGGGCAAGCAGAAGAATCTGAAGTGTTCATGGTACATCCTTAATGGTGGATTGTTGTTGGGAATACTAAAAAGGGAGATATCAGAACACCTCTTAAAATCTAGATGTCTATGTAACTTAGTGGATAGTAGTGCCATCTATGTGAATGGAGGAATTTGAGGAAGGATGGGGTAAGGAAGAAAAATAAAAGTTTTTTTTCTTTAGTCCATTAAGTTTGGGGAGCTGATAAAACTTTTCTGTATAAGCTCTGAAGATGTAATGTAAATCTAAACAAGGCATAAACACAGCACTTAAGGACATGCTGTTAATTTTCTTAGAGAGCTTTATATAAAAATAAATGTTCAGCGTAGAGCTTAATGTTATTCCAGAAATAAAAGATCCAGCAGATGATGATGAAAATGTCAAAAAACAAACAAACAAAAATCATCAAAGAAAAAGATGGTATATGAACTCAAGAAAATTAAGAAGCCAGGCATCATTATGCATACCTGTACTATCAGCACATGGAAGGTGATCAGGATTGCAGGTTTGAGCCCAGACAGGCTAAACAGCAAGAAAACTGTCTCAAAATGAAAACAAAAGAGAAAGAAAGAGGGAGACAGAGACAGAGACACCCAGAGAGAGGGGGGAGGGGGAGAGGGAGGAGAAGGAGAGGGAGAAGGAGAAGGAGAGGGAGAAGGAGAAGGAGAGGGAGAGGGAGAGGGAAAGAAAAGAGATGAAAACCATTACAATGTTTTAAAGAGGAAGTGGAAAGAGGAGGAGAAGGCAGAAGAAGGGGGAAGGAGGTGGAGAGGAGGAGGGAGAGAGAAAGGGAAAGAGGTGGAGAGGGAGAGAAGAGAACAATTATAACTTTTAAAGAGGAAGTGGTGAAGTATACCCCATACTGCTCTGCTGTTAGGCAGACTAAGGCCAGAACTGGGTCCCTATTCTTGGTTTTTGGTAACATGAACATAACCTTGACTAACCCTGAATCAAATGTGTCAGTAATGACTTCTGAAAAAGTTGAAAAGGAAGTTTCAAAACTTTTTAGTTGTTACTCTGAGGTAAACCACAATGATAGATGCTGAGTGGTGAAGGGCTTAGTTCAAATGGTAGAGCACCTACTTAGCAGGTAGAAGGCTCTGAATTCTCTCTCCAATACTGTCAGAAACTTAGTGAGAGAGATGTTTAACTAGTATTATACATAATGTAGTCTTGTTAAATATAGAAAATAAGTGGATATCCATATCCACTTAATTTAAACATGGATCTTGGAACTTACTTGCATAGGATACACATTTCCTCTCTCCTGATTTAAGAGACAAGAGTGAATTTTTGTAAAGATTTATAGTTAATTATTCATCAAAGAAAAGCCATGCCATTCCTGCAAATACATTGCTCACTGCTTCTACATGCTACTCCTGGAAGAATTTCTCAATCCCTCTCTCATAGCAAACTGCCCAAACCAGATGATTAACACCTATCTCCCATTTGCTAAAAGTGCAAGTCACCCTTTGTCACTTAAATTGCATTGAATTAGAAGTTGCATAGGTTGCAAGTAGCGAACAGAATCTTGAAGCCACATTTAGGCTGAAAACAGAATACATTTATCTTTTCTGGCACTGATCCCCCACTGAAACTACAGAATTCAATGGTATTCTTTGGGTGAGTCATGCTGTAAAATTTCTAGTTGATCCTAAATGTGGCTTCAAGATTCTGTTCGCTACTTGCAACCTATGCAAATTCTAATTCAATGCAATTTAAGTGACAAAGGGTGACTTGCACTTTTAGCAAATGGGAGATAGGTGTTAATCATCTGGTTTGGGCATTTTTGCACAGAGAGATGGCACCACATGAAACAGCCCATGTAAATGTTGGAGGGAAATGAGCCATTGTGTTTTCAACGTTGTATTTGGCTTTAACTTCAGATATAGTATACCAACACCAAGGCTAACTCCCAGAGCTCAGGAAGCTAGGTGAATTGTAAGGATGAACCAGGACTCTTTCACGCTCAGTGATTTTTGTTGTTGTTGTTGTTGTTTTGACAGTGATAGGAAACTTCTTTATAGGAAAAGAAAATACCATTTATTTCTACTTTTAGTTTTAGCTTTATTTTGTTGCCATGGTTATACAGATGGGGATTTTATCCTCAAATTTCCACACAACTCCAATAAATATGGCTTTTAGAAAATTACTTGTCTTACTTGTCCACAAATTAAAATCTGACACACAGAAGTCTTACCAATTTATTCCTGGAAATGACACTACTCTGTCTCAGTGTTTTATTTGTTTATGTTACTCCACACACACACACACACATATATATATATATATATATATTACTTTTTATTGCATTATAATGTTCTGTATCCTTTTTTTTTTGCCCCAAGCTCCTGTAATAGCTAGGAACAACCATTAGGAAAAATGATTTCTATGAAACTGACATTTATTTTATGTTCTTAGGTCACAATTGGTCAGAAGAAAGATTATAGTTCCAGCTGAAACAGCTATCTTACTCTACTCCTTGACAAGCAATGTTTGTTCCGGACAGGGAACATGACTCAAAACTCGGCCATGCATAGTAAATGCTCAGTTAGAGATGGCCACACTGGCCAGAGTTAATTGGTTCAGGACTGCTGCCTGACAATTTGAGTCTCTGGATTGGTCAGATCATTCCTCGCTGAGAGACATAACATTGGGAAGTAGCCCATACCCACTGCTAAGGCCTTGGGCTTTCCCACAGCTTCTGGAGGGCTTGGGATAGAAGAGCCAGGTATCTGGTGAGAATGAGGATGGGTATCATTCTTTTAGCTCTCATAGTTCAAATCACTCTCAAGGTGATACTTCAGAGAAACTGCCACAAAAAAGTTATTTTTCTGCTTGTGAGCTGATTTTCACCATTACTTTCTTTTTTTCTTTCTATCTTTCTTTCTTTCTTTCTTTCTTTCTTTCTTTCTTTCTTTCTTTCTTTCTTTTTTAAGTATGGAACGTAGTGCTAGCTAAGCAGCTGCTCTACCTCTTAAGTAACTCTCCTGGTTCTTTTTTCTTTTTCAATTTTTAAATTGTATTTTATTGTTAGAATAATGTATAGAGGGGTCACATTTACATTTGTCAGGTGGTAGGTACATTACTTCTCGAACTTTAATACCCACTACCCCTTTTCATGTTTTTGTTCCCTTTACCTCCCCTACCCCTTCCAATCATCTTGTTTTCCCCCTTCTCTTCTCTATTTCTAATAAACATATATACGACATACCTGGTTCTTTTTGTTTTGTTCTGTTTTGTTTTAGATAATGTCCCAAATGCTAATTTTGCCCAAGGTTGGCCTCAAATCAGGATGCCCATTTTCAGTAACTGGGACCACACCATGCTGTGCTTTACTACGAATTAATCTTTTAGTTTACAAGCTTAAAGAAAGCAACATGTACAAGAGATGATATTCATTGTACTCTCTGTCTCTATCTCTGTGTGGAAGTGTGTGTGTGGAGGGGTATATTTTTCTGTGAGAGGTTTTATTTTATTTTTTTTTCTTTTGGGTAGAAGATGAAGAGACATTTTGAAAGCAAGTGACATTTTCTTTCCTAAGAAGGAATTAATATTGTGGGGGCTGGAGACACAGTGTATAGGTGCTCTAAAGATGCAGTAATATATCTAGGCTCCTTTAATATGGCAAAAAGTGCAAAAACATATAGGGTATGGGTAGAGTCTGAAATACACTGTGTCTCCGCATAGTTTGTAATGCTTTTAGTTGGTTTATTTTTAAATATATTTTATTGTTATTGTAGAGGTTATATACAGAGGGCTACAGTAAGTCAGGAAGAGTACATATCTCTTTGAACCATGTAACCCCTTCCCTTGCTTTCTCCCAATTTTCCTTTCCTATTTTCACTTGTAAGATATATAGTTATTTTCCCACAGTGACTAGTGAGTACCACTGTTGGATTTGTTCACCCTTTGTTACAACTTTTCTGTGCCCCTCTTCCCCGCCCAAAGACAAACTAAGAAACAAGACAAAAGGAAAAGACAATAAAAATAGTGACAATAATTTTAAAGTTTCTCTTGTTTCACTAGGCATCGTGGCTCTAATTCTAGCTAATCAGGAAGCTGAGATCTGAGGATCAAGGTTCAAAGCCAGCCCGGGTACAAAAGGACCTGAGACTCTTATCTCTAATTAACCTCTAGAAAATGGAAAGTGGGGCTTGGCTCAAGGGTAGGGTGGTAGCCTTGAGGTTAAGAGCTCAGGGACAGCGCCCAGGCTGAGTTAAAGCCCCATGACCCACCAAAAAAAAAAAAGTCTCTTGTTTCCATTTTCTGGAGTTTATTTCATAAGATTTTATATGATCTTGTGTGCACATAGACACGGAGCATCTGTGATCTGCTCCTATGAATATCCTTCTTTGGTCTCACTGCATGAATATTTAGAGACTTCTATAATTTATCAGGTTTGTATTTTTCTTTTAACCATCCAGTGTGTTTATTTGTAGATTTATAAGATTTATAGGCATATTCTAGTTGCTACAAATGAGGGAAACCATGCAACCTATATTTCTTTGGATCTGGCTTACTTCCCTTAAGATAACTTTTTGCCAATCCTTTCCATTTCCTTACAAATGGTATAAGATCAGAGTTAAGGAAACTGTCCCTGTGATCATTTTGGAGACATTTAAGAATTAAAACAGAGAGCATAGAAAATGACTTTATAAGCCTGAATTGCAAAAATGATAGTGTATCAATTTGGGGTAATGTTCTCATAAACAGACATATTTTACTGAAAGCCTTTTTATCAAGGAACATTTTATTCATAGTCTCATATATAATCAAATCCTAAATTGATTTCAATTGGACAAGAAAGAATGATACTGTGGATAAAAAAAAATCCTAAAGAATGAACAAGATAATACAATTAAGGAGTGATGATGGGACAGACACATATAATAAAATTCACATAAATATAATGTACAAAATACATAAAGGCTGCAGGAAAGCTTTCCAACAATCAAATAGCTTAAATACTATTCATCTAAAGGGAGCAATATAATACTAAAGCAAAATTAAAATATAGATAATCAAAACGTAGGTAAGTATTATGTGACTATAACAAAGTCAAATCAGAATTTACTCTTGAAGACATAAAGTTCTTTATAAATCCTACTCCTGTGACTTGGTTTATTATTTGAAAGTTAACAACAATGTTCATCTCAGCAAGGAAAGGCCATTTAAGTAGCACGCACAATGGTGCACAACCTCTTCCTTACCCTTGGCTGTTTTGTACTGTTAGTTTTTACTCAAGGCAGGGTAATGCATCAAATCTAGGAACATCAGAACAATGGAATTGTGCCTTTAGTTGTTAAAGTATTCATCCATTCAGTGGCATTACCATTCCCTATTCAATACATACATTTTCTTCGGTTGAAAGATTTTTAAAAAATAATGTGTGTTCTTAATATCAGAGGAAAAATATAACAAAGCATTATTTTAAAAGTCTATGGACCAAGTATTTTATGAAAATGATTATAATCAACTTTTAAATTCCATAATGGCTGATGTAAATGACAAAAACTTGCAATTCTGTTCCATTTTTTTTCTTTTTTTGAAGTGAAACAATTTATAGGAACAACCTAAACACAATCATGAATTACTTGAGAGGAATGTTTCATCTTTCTTTGCTTCCTGACAAACACTAGGGAGACAGCTTATAGCCCCAGGAAGGAACATGCAGATCTCTTCACAAAGAGGGAAACTTAAGTGGCTTTGAGAATCATTTCATCAAGGACTTCATTTTTAAATAAAATCACTTGAGCTCTAAGTAAAATGTCAACCTAATATAATTGTCATCTTAAAGTAGGTTCCATTTAGTAAATGCTATCTTTAGTAAAATAAGATCTGGTGATCAAAAACTAAATCCATGATGTGGTGAAGCCATATGTTTCCCTTTTCTTCCACTGATCACACCCTAACTTCAATCTACAGTTATAAATATACTTCTTTATTACAGAAATTTTTATTTAAAATGGAGATTAATTAGTGTAAGTTAAAATTAGCATGAACATCTGTGTCATTCCTTCCGCATTTAGTTCTGAAATATATGTGAGCACATTATATAATTCAAAGAATAAAGGAAAAAATTTAAGAAATATGCTATTGTTTAATGCTTGGGAGCCTCCATATGCAGGAAATCATCTAAATCTTGTGAAACACATGACTTTAGGAAAAGAGAAGAGAGGGCCTAGCTAATGGGCCAATATCCATTGACATGGATATGCCAAGGGTAATGGAACTTGGATGGAATAATTCCTGCCTGTAAGTTTAATGAGTCACAAACATATTCAGTCATCTCCCCAACATCAATGAAGCAAACAAAATTGGGGTGGGGGTTGGTCATGGGGCTTGAACTCTGGGCCTGGGCACTGTTCCTGAGCTCTTCAGCTCAAGGCTAGCACTCTGCCCTTGAGCTATAATACCACTTTCAGATTCCTGGTGCTTAACTGGAGATAAGAGTCTCACAGACTTCCATGTCCAGGCTGGCTTTGAAATGCAATCCTCAGATCTAAGCCTCCCGTATAGCTAGGATTACACACACGAGCCATTGGCACCAGCTGAAGCAAATCTTATTCTAAGATAACACAGTTCTCTTCAGGTAGCTAAGGACTGCTCGCTCAAATGTCTCTTCAAGTGCTCTGTAAACTAAAAAGCCTTGGAGATATCACTTAGTCACTTGGTTTTTCATATAAAATTTATAATAAAGACACAATGATGACTGCCTCTCCTGCCTAATTTTAAGGCTTGACCCATTAGAGTTGAGCTTGAATGAAGTTCAGATATTTAGCTCCTGCATTTCTCTGATGGTTGTAGCCCATTCTAGGTAGCAGAATCTAACACATATCCTAATCAATTCCTGATTCCTAAGGACCCTCACATCAATACACTGCTTCATATTTTTATGACCGGCACCTTTATGTAGTACCTAATCATTTCCCATTTGAGTCAAGACTATCATCAAGTAATCTATTTCAATCATAATTTTTGCCAAATCAGTCTTTCTGAGATGCCACTTCTAACTTATTACTCTCCTGCTCAAAAATGTAAATGGTTTTTCAGGGCGTTTTAGATGATGTTCAAGTGTCTGGTCCTCACATTCAAAGCAAAACATAATCAGTCCTTAACCATCTTTCTAACAATATTTTTTTTAATTTTTGGTTATTACTAACAAGATCAGAGATAATCCTTTTCTGAAAAAGAACAGATATTAAATATTTTGGGATTTGTAGGCTATAAGCCTTTGCTGGCAGTATTTAACCCTTTTAATGGGAATAGTTATAATCAATACAAAAATCAGAGTGTGACTTTGTATACATTAGCTAGTTAATCTTTGGAATTACATATGTGCTAAGTCAGCCCCAATAGCCATAGAGATGATTCAAACCTTTTAAAATATGTCCCCACACAAATTTTGGAGATTTACCTTTCCTCCTTAGCCATGTTGCCTATGGATTCACCATCCCTAAGTTCATCATTTAGTTTTGTATCTCTGTATCTTGGTACATGCTGTTATTTCCTCTGCTTCTGTTATCTTTGGTCTGCCCACTTATTGTGGAAAAGGAGCACTTCCTGACCTACTCTCACATGAAGTGTTTCTGGATGAGTTAGTACTTTGTTCATCATTTGTGCTATAATTACAGGGCCATGTAGTGTGTGTTTAGAGAAGTCTATGAGTTCTTCCAGAGGTAAAACTCCTCTATGGGAGGTAACTCATCCTGCATCGCTGAAGTGTAGCACTGGGAACATTGTTTTAACAGTTGTTTCATGATACAGTTAAGCCCTGGTTTGTGAGACTGAAAGAATTTTGATGTCCTGCTGAGGTGAAACTAATTACTTTGGGTCATTCTACTTTTAAGTAGTAGTATTTCTCTGGGATGCCTACATTTCTGAGGAACTTACATGACAGAGCTTTTCCAAAAGTTAAGTTGAGCAAAGAACCTGGGTCCCTGTGACATTCAATATCTGACCTTAAATACTAGCAAAATGTGACATCCTGGCCTGGGTTTCACTCCTAACAGACTCCAACAGTGCCTTTCTGGCAATTCTCACATTCTAAATAAAGGATAATTGAGTACAGTACCAGAAAAATGTGCTGCAGAATGGATACAAGAATTCCAACTCCAGAGAAGATATAAACTGAAGAAACAAAGAAGTAAGTTTGACAAGCCTTCTTATCAGCATGAAGGTAACAGATTCCTATACATCACAGCATTATTTTCCAGGGCACCTGAGTGTCCCTTCTCAACTTATTTTAACATCTGTTAAATTTTGGATATGTGAAATATTCAAGAGAAAAAAATCCAATCTATTCATCATAGATGTGTGTGGTCACAGAGGGAACTTTGCATGGTTAAGCAAGCCAAATCACTCTTACATTTAGATTGTACAGAAATTAATAGCCATATTGGTCTAGAAACGTTAAACTTTTTTTCATTTGTACAGGGGTAAACACACTGTATTAAATATGTAAGGTCTTATCTACGTGGGTTTGATTACAGAAACTAATAAAGTATTCTCTAAATAATAATAAAAAAAAGAAAGTAGTTCAGGCTTTAACATGTAGAGAGCATGATAATTCCTAACCAATGAAAAATAAAATTTTCAATAAGATTTGGCTCTTTATATGTAAAATTGTTCTATTTAAATAAGTTTAACTTTTTTTGTGTGAGTCATGGTGCTTGAACTGTGGACCTGGATGCTGTTCCTAAACTCTTCAGCTCAAGGCTAGTGCTTTACCACTTCAGCTACAGTGCCACTTCTGGTTTTCTGGCAGTTAATTGGAGATCAGAGTCTCATGGTCTCCGTGCCCAGGCTGGATTTGAACTGTGATCCTCAGATCTGAGCCTCCTGAGTAGCTAGGATTACAGATGTACGTCACCAGTGCTCAGCTAAAGTTTAATATTTTTATGATTATTAGTATCCTTTTACATTTTGCCTTTTGGTTCTAAAAAATATATTACAGGGTCTGGGAGTTTGGCCTAGTGGTTAAAGTGCTTGCCTAGCATGCAAAAAGGCCTGGGTTCGATTCCTTGGTACCACATACATACAAAAAAGCCGGAAGTGGTGGTGAGGCTCAAGTGGTAGAGCTCTAGCCTTGAGAAAGCCCAAAGACAGTGCTCAGGCCTTGAGTTCAAGCCCAGGACTGGCAAAAAAAAATTATATATATATATATATATTACAAAGAGTACTTTTTGGCCCAGCATATTGGTTCATACCCATTGTCCCCACTACTTGGGAGGTAGACATCAGAAGGATAATGGCTTGAGGCCAGTCTAGGGGAAAAAAATTAGAAAAAATTTTCATGTCTACTAATAACTGTGTGCAGTACTTCATGCCTATTATCCCAGCTGTGAGGGAAGCAAAAATAGGGTGACTATGGTCCAAACTGTCCTGGGGGGAAGATGTGCGACCTTATCCTTCCCAAATAATTTACTCTATAATATTTTACATTTATTTTTTACATATTTTGATTAACATGTATTAAAGTTATTTATAACTGCAAATACTTTTAAGAATTATTTTCATATTTTACATCTCTATTATCAATAACTCCTGGAAGTATATTTACCAAGAAAAATGAACACATTTTATTTAACTGTTTCTAATTTGATATACAGCTACTAAATTTTTATACATGTGGGATATGAACTTCTAAGAGTTAAGACCCACAAGAATTATTTTTAAAAGGCCTGATATTTTGTATAATGCCATATCCTTGATAACAATTTTTACTATTTTTATTCAAATAACTATTTAAAATATTTTACTCTAATATTTTGAAGATATAACAGCATAAGTCATAATGTATGAACATCTATATACTGTTTTTATCCTGCTTAAAATATATTGTTATATTTTTCTTCTGTATTTCTCTTTCTACTCACATTGAATCACATACTTTTCAGAATCAATCATTATCCTGATTTTTTATTGCTGTTTAAGTTGCAAATATGTTTCCTATTTGTTCATGATGGCTACGCATGCTAGATCATATGTAATAGCCATTATAATAATTTTGCACCACTGTATGAAATAATTATGCTGATTTTTGTGTATGTGTGTGTGTGTATGCTCATTCTGGTGCTTGAACTTAAGGCTGGTCACTGTCCTTAAGCTTACTTGCTTAAGGCTAGTGGTTGGCCACGAAAGACACAGCTCCACTTCTGTTTTTTTTTTCTTTATAGATGGACCTTTTATTGATCGTGAAATAACCAAAAGTTTTATGGAGGCTAATACTCCTACAAGATAGAACAGTGTTATTGGCATAGTTTGTGCTGGTATCATGAATTGCTGTTTGCTGTAAATATATACTCTATTAAAATATTGAATTCTAATTAGGGATACTCGCTAACCTTTACCCAAACACGAACACTTGTGATTCTAATACATATATCTCCTTTTCTACTAGTGAGTCTCATTTCAGATTGAGCTGGAGATGTTATATATAGGTATATAAAGTGAGAATGGTAGAGACTTGAGGTATGGTTCAGCACTTTTCTAACAAGCACAAGGCCCTGAGTTTAATTCCTGGTGCGACCAGGTGAGAAAAGGAGATTGAAATACCTGGGACTTGGATAAAATTAAAGCATTAGAGTTCAGTAGGTGAATAAGAGCTGAAGATATATGAGCCCAATTCACCAAAAGTTTCCCCATTTCTTTGGCCACCTTACTTCCTCTATCCTGGTGTATTTGTTTGCATGTTGTTGTGGGTGGTGGTTGCTATTATTTGTTCATATATTTTTATTGTAATTAATAGAAGAGTTACAGTATATTCACCAGATAGAAAGTGCATTACTTCACGTACATTGATACCCTTTCTCATGTCTTGGTCCCCATTTCCCTCCTCCCACCCCTGCCCCTCATCTTGTTTCCCCCCCTTCCCTATCTGACTTCAAATAACCAAGTAAGCATATATACAATATATCAGATAGGAAGTTGAAATACTGTAACAATATGAGATAACCAAGGGACAGCAAAAGAGATGTGTTTTTTGTTTTCTGTTTTGGTGCTTAATAGGAGGATCATCCCTACCCCAAGTGGCTTTGAACTGCAGTTCACAGATCTCAACCTCTTGAATAGCATATTGCTTTGAATTTGGCAAATGAATGAAATCATCTTCCTCTGCATCTTTTATTTACATTCCTTTTCCTAATCAGCACTGGCAAATAATTGAACAGAAGAGCTGAGGGGAACTTTCTTGTCGTGGTTGATTGAAAAGGGAAGGCTTCCAATAAATTTTCATTAAATACAGAAGAAAATGGAGGTTGATAATGTTTTAGAAAAGAGATCTTTGAAAACAATCTTTAGTGAAAAGAGAATAATTTAGAACAGGATTGTCATATTATAGGAATCTCTTCTATTTGTTGTAAAAGCCAGGGGCCAGGGATATCCCTATTCATTATGGCCATTTTAATAATATCAAGAAAAAAAATCTACATTTTTCACTTGCTTCATTCATCCAGTTGACAAATTTTAATATATCACAGATTCCCAGGGTTTTTCTAACAGTGTCTAAAAGTACAATTACTGTGACTACATTCCAGGCTCCACAGATGCCTACAATTACACAGAAAACGATCACCCAATCATTCACTATCAAATTGACATTTGTCTTGCACATCATTTTAATACATTTGAACAATACAATAGTGATGCAGTGTACAAACTTTTAAAAGATTATCCAGGAAGCTTTGTAAAAGTAACAATTTCTGAAGAAGGCTATCACCTAAAATCTCAATTGAAAAGTAATCGTGTGCATGTTTTTCTCTTCTTAAACACATATATAGGGGTAACAATATCTGACAAGAAATGTACTCACTGCCTTATGTATGTAACTGTAACTCCTCTGTATATCATGCGGACAAAAAAGTTAAATTAAAAAAAAGACATATACAAACTTCGGTGACTATGTGTCTAGTAAACTGTTCATCTGAAAATATTTCATAAGTATATAACAGTACAGGCATTTGAACTCAGGACCTCCCACTTGCTAGAATACCACTTGAGTTAAATCCCAAGCCCTCTGGGCTTATGTTAATTTTCAAATAGGACCTTCCATTTTTGCTAGAGGCTAGCCTCAACTTATGATCTTCTTGTCTCTGACTGCTAAGTAGAAGTAAGTAGCCATTTAGCCAATCTCAAATCTGAGTCATAGTCTATTCAACAGCAACTTCTTCTTATGAGTCACTTACATTTTCTACGTAGATCCAGCTGTGTAGATATGAATTCGTAGTAAAATTATGATAAGGGTTGCAATCCCACTTTAGAAAAATTTTAAAGAGCTTATAAAAGTTGCTAAATTAATAATCCTGCATATATTTCACTAAATTTTGACTTCTGACCCACTGTCAGCAAATATACATTTCTAATAAAGTGAACATGCTTAATCCTATAACTAAATGGCCCAAAGGAACTGTATCTGCCATAACAATGAAGTCTAATGACAATCCTGCTGACATGCTCTGATCTGGAAATGAAATCATGTGGAAAATTATTCTGCTAGCAGAATAAAACAAAGGATGAAATTTAATTTGGTAGACATAGAAGCCTAGATTGTCCCTGTTCTTGGAGGACAGAAGCATTTACTTTACTGCTATACTTCTCTGAAGTTTTTCTTAAGTCCTGCAATTTTGATACACTAATTATATAGCCAAAAAAAATCAACTAACAACAATGGTAATCCTGAGGATCTTTTTTTCTTTTTGCTAAAGGAATTCTCAGTTTTGAACACTGCTTCCAACTCTGGAGTCTGTTTTCAGACTTAGCTATCTTTGGTTATTCAGCTATTTTCATTGCAATGAAATCTTTTTTAGTTGGCTTTAACCTTTTCATGCAATGCATTTTTTTGTCTACAGTAATCCAATGAATATTATAGGTTATAAATCTATAGGGCCTCCTGCTTTCAGCACTATGAAAAGAAACCAAGAAAAACAAATGAAGGAAAACACAAAGGTAAGGCTTTATCACTTCAAAAACCACAAGACTGTTATCATTTTACAACTCCCATAAAATGGAGATTATTTTAATTCCTAACAAAATTTTTTACTAAACACACATGTACTATAAACAACAAAATGTGGCCAATTAAAGTTTAAGCAACAATTTTCAGAATGTCAGAGTAAAACTCTTTATTTAGAGACTACTAATACAGTCTAATCATCATTTTTATTTGGAAATGACTGATGTTAAATAAAAGGCAGAGAATAAGGAAAATGCTATACTTTAACAATAAATAAAATGAAATGTCAAGTCATTCTAAGCTCACAAGACTATTCTAGGTTGCATATGCTTAGTATTTTCATTTGCAAGCTATTAGCCACTTCAGGCATAAACCACTTCATTCACAAAGCATACAAAATGCAGAGTGTTTTATGTAATAAAAGATTTACCAAATAGTTATTGTCAATATTTTAAAAAAATAATCTTAAAATCAATGTTAGTTGGGTGGGCAGTGGCTCACACCTGTTATCCTAGCTACTCAGGAGGCTGAGATCTGAGGATCAAGGTTCAAAGCCAGCCTGGGCACCAGAGACTCTTATCTCCAATTAACCTCTAGAAAAATGGAAGTGGGGCTTAGCTCAAGGATAGGGTGGTAGCCTTGAGCTGAAGAGCTCAGGGACAACACCCAAGCCCAGAGATAGCCTAGAGCTGAAGAGCTCAGAACTCAGGAACAGCACCCAGGCCGAGTTCAAGCCCCAGGACTCCCCGCCTCCCCACCCCCGCAAAAAAAAAAAACAAAACCAATGTTAATAAAATCTTTAAAAAATGATTCTTCCAGACTGGGAATTTGGCATAGTGGTAGAGTGCTTGCCTAGCATGCATGAAGACACAGGTTCAATTCCTCGGTATCACATACATAGAAAAAAAGCCAGAAATGGTGCTGTGGCTCAAGCAGTAGAGCTCTAGCCTTGAGAAAACCCAAGGACAATGCTCAGGCCCTGAGTGAAATCCCCAGGACTGGCAAAAAAAAAATTACTCTTCCAATTTCTCTTAGATGATCTCACAGTTACTTTCCTGGATTTTAGGATACAATCACACCACTTCTATAGAGTAAATAGAGTAGTAAATGCAAGTTCTTCTTGAGCCCATTTGTAGTATTTAATCACACCATTGTGACCACTTGGTGGATTCTTTCCTTGAGGGCAGGATATACTTTGATCATTTTCTTTTTTTTATTGTAATTAGTAAAAGGGTTACATGATATTTGCCAGATAGAAGGTGCATTAATTCACATACATTGATACCCTTTCACATGTCTTGGTACCCGTTTCCCTCCCCCCCCACACCCCCCACCCGTCTTGGTTTTCCCCCCTTCCCTATCAAATTTCAAATATCCAAATACAAATAAATTCAATTTATCAGATAACAAAGTGAGATACTATACCAATATGAGATAACCAAGGGACAGCAAAGGAGATGAGAGACAACATACTACATTAAGGACAACAATCATTCATTATATGGCTTTTGTTTCACTATCCTGGAGGTCCTTACTTTGATCATTTTCTATTCCTTCCCCTCTTACCTACTCCTGTTTGATATCAGGGTTTCAGTCATGATTGGCAATATTAGTAAAAGGACCAGAAGACTCACAGGTTCAATAAATTCTTTATTATCCATTATTTGAATGTGTGCACTTATAATTTCTGAACATGTTTACCATTTCCTAGAACTCAGTCCCAATACCTTTTCTTGATGTAGGGTATTATTAGTAAGATCAAAATGTCCCTACTTTTCATCCTTCCTGCAGTTCTAAGAATCTTGGTTTTGCTGCCTTAACCATTTTCATTTTTGGTAAACAAAAATGAGAAAAAAATAAAATTTCAAGCAAATATGACTCAACACTAAAATTACAATGTGGATATCTTGCAAGTACCTAGTCTAGCATTCTTTCCATAGATAGAATTATTCTTCCTCTTCTTCTCCTTCTTCTTCTCCTGCTTCTGTTACTTCTGCTTCTTCTGCTTCTGCTTCTTTTGCCAGTTCTGGGGCTTGAAATCAGGATCTGAGCACTGTCCTTGAGCTTTCTCAAGGGTAGAGCACTACCACTTGAGCCACAGCACCACTTCCTGCTTTTTCTATGTATGTGGTATGGAGGAATCGAACCTAGATCTTCGTGCATAATAGGCAAGCACTTTAACACTAGGCCAAACTCCTGGACCCCCCAAAATATAATTCTTGTCACTTCTGATCTATCTGCTTGTGAGGAATTACAGGCTAAAATCCAGATGGACACATAGAAAATGCTCAAATATATGTCAATAAAGCATAAATGACTGGCTTTCCATAATATGAAATGTTTATTTTTCCACTAGTTTTTCGTTTTCTTTGTGTGGATCCCAGGGCTTGAAACCAGGACCTGGGAACTGTCCCTGAGCTTTTGTGCACAATGCTAGCTCTCTACTACTTGAGCTGTAGCTATACTTCTGGCTTTTTGGTGCTTAATTGGAGATAGCAGTCTCATAGATTTTCCTTCGCCAGGCTTCTTCCAACTACAGTCCTCACTTCTGAGCCTTTTGAATAACTAGAATTATAGGCATGATGAGCCTCTGGTGCCCAGTTTTCCACTAATTTTTATAAAAGTAAAAAAAAAAACAAAAGCACCATTAAATATACAGAGGAATTTTATGGAATTTTAATCCTCATTTATCTATACCTTATAATTTTCATACTATCAGATCATTTCATTTGTAAATAGTAATTCTAATTCTCAACTACCACCAATAACATCTGCTAATATATTCCCCAGAAATGTTTTAGGAGGCTAATATTTTATTTAATTAGTTATCCTAGGAATAACTATTTAGATTAGCTCATTTCCAAATGACATGGAACTAAAAGAAATTCATATTTAGTATAACTTATGGTTTCCATTCTCCTGTAAAGACAGCATGTCAAGATAATTTCTGTACTCAAATTGTTCAGTTCTGCTTCATGGTCCCTGCACACAAATTGTTCACAAGGTGACACCATGATCACAAACCTAAAAGTCAAAATGTATTTCTATATCCTGGAGAGGTTACCTTTTCGGTGAAATGTTTAAAACAAGAGTTTATTTTCTAACGTTCTTTGATGAATGTAATTAAAATAAATGAATGAGTTTAAAACATTTTCCTTACTTTTAATACTAATTAATGCATTTTAATTTCTTTTTGATGCTAGAATTTCTATTATGATTTATTCCTTTATGACAAATCACTATACAACACAAAGAAAAAATATCTCTGCAACTCATGGCGATCATAAAAATGATAGAAAACTTCAAAGATAGAAAATATACAAGCTAAATGAGACCATGGAAAGAGACATTTGGGCTTTCACTCAAAGAAATAGCTACAGATGAGAACACTTCAAATGTGAATACTGAAGTAAATATTTATAATAGAAAGAAGAAAGAAATTCTGCATTCATTTTTAATTGATGGAAGAGTCTAGTAATCTGAAGTGGTTAAAATTACTACTTGAAAATTCAAAGCTATGACAGCAAATATATGAGATAAATACAAAATTTTACTTTTCATGTGCTTTCACTTTTAGCAAGCAGAACATCATCAGTATTTATAAGGTTTATTTTCATGTGCTGGCAAAACACAGCATAGCTGTTCCAGAAAATGTATCAGTGTCCTCTACACATAGCACAAAAGGAGGGAGATACACAAATTTCTTTCACAGAGCAAAAGAATTACTAGGAGTTCTATAATCATGAGGATTTACTTTTCTGTTCTAACTTATGGTCTATGATTGTAGGGAGTTATTTTGTTTCCATGATGACATCCTAAACATGTTAGATATATGGATGTGTACTATAAGCTCTTTAAGATAGCTCTCCCTACTGTAATGTATTTGATTGTTGTAACTTAGTATTACTCTCTTTAAATTAATAACAAATTATTCACCCATCAATCATAATAGCCTATTGCCTCTTTTTTATTTTTTATATTTTAATGTCGGGATAATGTATAGAGGGGTTACAATTACATTCCTTAAGTAATAGGTTCTTATTTCTCACACATTGATACCCCTACTTCCCCCCAAACCCCTCCCAATCATCTGGTTTCCCCCCGTTCCTTTCCTATTTCAAATAAACAATTAAAAGTATCTATAACATACCAGATAATAAAGTCAGATATAGTAACAATATGAGATTAACCAAACGGCAAATAAAGAGAAGAGAAATAACATAGTACAGTAAGAGCAATAGTCACACAAGATAAAGCTCTTGTTTCCATATCCTAGAGATCCTTTCATTTAGTCTCATTCTATATGACCTTGTACTTAGGTTTTTGTAATCCTCTGCTAGGAGAGTCCTAGATATGTATTAATTATTACAAATGAGAGAAACCATTGAGCCTACGTTCCTGGACTGCATTAAACTGCAGAGCTTCTGTATGGAAAAGGACATAGCTAGCAAGTTAAATAAAAAGTCCACAGAATGGGAGATTTTCACCAGCCATACAAAAAACAAAGGTCTCATATCAAAAATATATCTACAGCTAAAAAAAATTGAATCTCTCCAAAACAAATCTTCAAAGAAACAACCACCCCATTAAAAAATGGGCTAAAGACTTAAAAAGAGACTTCTCTGAAGAGAAAGAAAGAATGGCCTATAGACCCCTGAAGAAATGTTCAACATCTCTGGCCATAAAAGCAATGCAAATCAAAACAACTTGGAG
The DNA here is from genome assembly GCF_031878675.1 of Megascapheus bottae. NCBI lineage: Eukaryota > Metazoa > Chordata > Mammalia > Rodentia > Geomyidae > Megascapheus > Megascapheus bottae. The sequence continues at coordinate 44,545,520 of NC_143513.1, forward strand.
ATTCCACCTTTCCAGTTAGAATGGCCATGATTAAGAAATGTAATAACAACTGATGCTGGTGGGGATGTGGCCAGGAGGAATTGCTATTACACGGTTGATGGGAGTGTAAACTAGTTCAACCAATATGGAAAGCAATATAGAGATTCCTCAAAAGACTAAATGTAGAACTCCCCTGTGACCCAGCAATTCCACTCCTTGGCATTTACCTAAATGTCCAGAAACAAGGACATACTAAAGCCACCAGCACAATGATGTTTATTGCAGCACTGTTTACCATAGTGAAGATATGGAACCAACCCAGATGCCCCTCAGTAGATGATTGGATCAAGAAGATATGGTATTTATAAACAATGGAATTCTATGATGTCATCAGAAAGAATGACATTGCCCCATTTGTACAGAAATAACCTACTACCTTTTGAGCCCTTCAAATAGTTGCAGCAAATCAAGTCAAATGGAAATGACTAAATAAAATTTTCAAAAAGCAAATGACTATTAAAATAGGAAATAATAATATACAATAATAAAAAATGAGACATTCATTTTCTAAGTCTCCCTATCACATTACAGCTAAAAGTCTACTTTATGGAAAATGCCTGCTCTGTTATGTATAATTGCTTGTACGCAGCAAGTTGAAATAACCGGGTAGATTTTAGATAAAACATAATTACTATTCAAAGAATTATAACATGTTTATGGTAGTTAGATATTCTTCTAAAGTTATATCAGAAAGAAATGAAGATTGACACTTCAGTTTCTACACACAACCATTCTAAAACCCTAGCTACTTTGAGGTACGTTGTTAATACCAAGAAACCATATTACCTTCTTCCAAGAAGAAATGACCAAAATTTATCTAGAAAGCACTAATCAATACATAGTAAGAATACTCAAATTTTCTACTAAAAATTCTTACACAAATATGATTTTCAATGTTAGGCTTAGTATAAAATTTAGTTTTTATGGTTTAGGACTAGAAAAACTCATTAACAAATTATTTAGATAACCATTGATTATTGGAGAATGCAATAAGAGATCTCTAAACATTCAAAGATCACCACTTAGTATGAAACAATGATTTAGAGAATTCTGGTAAAATTGTTTTCTCCTCTACCTTCTAAAAATTAAGAGTGAGCTTTCTTTGTGATAAATGCAACTGCAATAGAAAATACAAAAGTACATTATGAGAATATACATATATATGCATATCTCCATGAAATATAGATTCATTAGTAAAAGATGTGACAAATGGTTTCATTCTTGAAAAGGCCATTCACCCAATTTGGGTAAAATCAAAGAATACCAGTCTATAGAGTGAAATTCAGTAGCTCAGTCCAATCCATGACTCAAAGCCAGGATGCACAAATATTTTCTGTCCACCATAAAAGAAAAATTAGACTTCAAAATAGCCTGTGTTTCTATATCAATTACTGATTTCAATAATAATTAACAAGTAGATTTAAACCAAAGGCTATTGAGTGCTATTATACTCAGAGTTCAATGCTTCAAAGCAGTGCTATTAAGTGCAGAGCAGAAAAGGGCACCATGTTGGAGATGCATGATAACTAATAACCTCAGAAAGGTGCTTGCAACAACCAGTGTCCTGGTATCCTGGCTATCAACACTAACTTTTTTTCTGAAAAGAAAGGAAGAAAGAAAGAAAGAAAGAAAGAAAGAAAGAAAGAAAGAAAGAAAGAAAGAAAGAAAGAAAGAAAGAAAGAAAGCTAAATAAAAGGACCTCCAGGATATAGAAACAAAAGCCATATAATGAGTGATTGTTGTCCTTAATGTACTATATTATCTCTCAACCCTTTTGCTGTCTCTTGGTTATCTCATTGTTACAGTATTTTATCTTGTTATCTGATACATATATATATATATATGTTTATTTGGTTATTTGAAATAGGATAGGGAAGCGGGGAAAACAAGATGAGGGGCAGGAGTGGAGGGAGGGAAATGGGGGCCAAGACATGAGAAAGGGTATCAATGTTTGTGAAGTAATGCACCTTCTATCTGGTGAATATAATGTAACCCTTCTAATAATTACAATAAATATATATGGAAAAAATTTTAAAAAATAATTATACAAGGTAAAATAAAGAAAAGAAGGAAGGGAAGAAAGAAGGGAGGGAGGGAGGGAGGGAGGGAGGGAAGGAGGAAGGAAAACCAACAACCCCATTAACAACTCAATTAAATTAATACTAATATTGAATATTACCATACCACTTTTAATAATAAAAAAAATGGAAACCAATCTCAAACTCTGTGATTTTATTATTAGTAAGTAGCTACCACACAATCAACAATCAATAAATAGCAAAATAGCATTTTTTTAATGTACTTCATTTCAAAGTCACTATTCTAACCACCAGAAATCCAACAGAACTGACATTCTAATGTGGCCTTGGCCATCAATTTAATCCTGTGATACGCAAAATGTTACCGATGGAGGAGAAAGAGAACTGTGTTATTTTCACTGTCAAGTTACTACAAGATTTCATAACAGATCCTTCTACTACAAGTGCCCAAAACATTTCCTGCAAGTCTACTGTCTTATCTTTAGTACAACCTATTGTTAAGATAAAATGATATTTTTGTCTGATTACTATTCAAAGACAACTAAAGGCCTTAGAGGGCTTTTTAATAAGAAATTGTCAGCATAACTATTAAAAAGCAGTTTCCTAAAGCTTTCTCTTGCTTATTAATATACTTATTCAGCCCCAACTCTATTAGTGTACCTGTAGCCAGGATAGAGCTGAAATGGCAGCTACTTAAGTGATAATAAATTGGCTCCTCGTAATATGAAAAGGAGATTATTTTGAGACTGACAGCATTTACTTTTAGATAAAACCAGAGGGATAAACCCTTTAAAGTATCACTTCAGTTATATATCTTATTAAGTTATATATATGTAGTTAAATGTTAGATACATATTTTATTTAGTTATATATTATAAATATTAACTGTCAGCATTTCTGCTATTAATGAAATGCTAACAATATATTACTTTTGGATGGCGTAAAGGACACCACATTGATTGGAAGAGTACTTTAACCTATCAAAACTTTTGAAAAACAGTAGATGCAGGGAGTGCATGCTCATCTTCCAGTTCTGTTTCTAAGTATAGGGGACAAAGCTCTCACAGGGTCGTTTCCCTCCTTGTGGAAGAAAAGAGAAATTTTTGATGGAGTCACTACTGAGAGAATGCAGTAGGAAGAGACCTTGTCAAGATAGGTCTTATCTTCCTCCTGCTTCTTCTTGTTATTTGGTTCCTTTTCCACCACTATTTGCCTTTGTTGAACCTCCTTACCACTTCATTCAGTCTTCATTTCCTTTTGAGGATTCTTATGTCACATAAGAAGTATATGAAATGGTTCTGCTTCTTTCCTGCTAATCTGTCACTGTTGATCTGGAACCCAAAGAGGGAATACATTTCCTACGCAACACTAACCAGCAGGAATTCTACCACTACTCAAGGTTTAAACAACTTGGAAAATTGCTGTCTTTAACTGAAAACAGCTACCATGTATTTCTGTGAAAAACAGAAAGATGTGTTAGAGCCAGATGCTGGTGGCACACACTAATAATACTAGCTAATTGGGAGACTGAGATATGGTTCAAAGCCAGCTCCAGAATGAATCCTTGAGATTCTTATTAACCACCAGCAAACTGGAAGTGGTGCTGTGGCTCAAGTGGTAGAGTGCTAGCCATGAGCTAAAGAGCTCAGGGACAGTGTCCAGGCCCAGAGTTCAAGACCCACAACAAAAAGAAGGAAAGAAGGAAAGAAGGAAAGAAGGAAAGAAGGAAAGAAGGAAAGAAAGAAAGAAAGAAAGAAAGAAAAAGAAAAGACGGAGGGGGCAGGCAGGCAGGCAGGCAGGCAGGCGGATGTCCTAAATAGACCCAGTCAACCAGCTAAGAATGTTTCAGTCCTTTGAAGTGTTTAAAGTTTTTATTTTCCCATAAGCATTACCTCGGTAGGTACTAAAGCCAGTGGACAAGGACATTTCAAAACATATACTGCTCTATTACAACACCTCCAATCCATCTTGACTAACTTGCCTAAGCAACCCCTCTGATTTGCTCTTGGGGCCATCTTTGAAATCCATTTATATCAGTAAGACCACATAAGATGACTTACCGGTCCGAAAGAATTACTGTCAAAACTGTGACCATGATGATCGCCTTCAACCCAAATGTGACCACGAGGGACTTTGACATACCGGTTTTTGTGTCCTATGGTTCTGGAAATAAACAGAAATAACTGCTGAGATAAGAGCAGAAAGGAAACTTCTAACCGCTACACAGTCCAACTCAAGAAGAGTGGAAATGTCAGGAAGATACAGCAAATAGATTTGCCTTGAAGCCACTCTATACCCTCCTTTTTAACTAAAATGTACTTAGGTCCCTGTAAAGCCTATCCACAGTTTCCCTTTCCTTTCATATGTCTGTAAGTAGAAATTCTGTGCTTAAATAAAAGGCACTAGCACTAAGTACATTTTGCTACTTTATTTAATATATCAGATCTAAATATATGCTTATGTAATTGTATGTGCATCAACAAAAATATAGTGGTGTTTGCCCAATATTTATTAAATTTTGTACATATTTATTCATTCTATGTAGCAGTACCTGGGTTTTAAAATCAAAGCTCCATACTTGCTAAGTAGTCACTCTACTGTGGATATGTGCTGAGCACATAACTAGTTCTTTTTGGTACTATTTTTGAGTTATTTGACCCAGGAGTGCATTTATATCATGAGTTTCCTGTTCACATTTCCCACTGTTGCTGGGATGACAAGTGTGTGCTGCCAGATCCAGCTTTCTTCCTTTAACATGGAGTCTTTTGAACTTCTCTGCCCAAGTTGGTCTGGAACCATGATCCTCGTGATATCAGCTTCCCATGTAGCTGAGTGATAGGAGCCACCATACCTAGAGCTGACATTTCCTCTCTGTGTTACTATTCAGCTTTTCCAGTAGATAACTGAAGATTTCATCTTTTCAGAAAAATAAATTAAAATCAATGGCTCTCTTTTTATAGACTTTATAGTCTCTTTGGTTAGTCATGGGGATTGAACTCAAGGCTGCCTCCCTACCCCTTGAACCACAGCACCACTTCTGGTTTTCTTGTGGTTAATTGGAGATTAGAGTTTCACAGACTTTCATTGGTATTTGGCTTTAACCACGATTCTCAGATCTCAGCCTACTGAGTAGCTAGGATTATAGGTGTGAGCTATCCATGACAGGATGAGAAACATTTACATTCCTTTACATTCTTGGTCAATTCCTAGGTACTTTATTTTCTTTGAGGCTATTACAAAAGGAGTTGCTTTCCTGATTGTTGCCTCGTTCCTCTCATTGTTGGCATAGAGGAAGGCAGTGGATTTTTGAGGGTTAATTTTATACCCTGCTACCTTGCCAAAGTCTTGAATCAGCTCAAGCAGCTTGGGAGTAGAGTCTATAGGGTTCTTTAAATACAGAATCATGTCATCTGCAAAGAGGGAAACTTTCACTTCCTCTTTCCCTATGTGGATCCCCTTTATGCTTGCTTCTTGCTTTCTTACTCTGGCTAGGAATTCTAATACTATATTAAATAGGAGTGGAGAGAGTGGGAATGGCTTTAGATTTTCACCATTAAGTATAATGCTAGCTGTGGGTTTGTCATACACAGCCTTTAATATACTGAGGAATGTTCCATGGATTCATATTTTTCTCCAGAGCTTTTAGCATAAAGGGGTGTTGGATCTTGTACATTTTAAAACTCTTAATGATTAAAAAACAATAAGAGATGATCCTCATTTATCAAATTCCTACATTCTCAGGAAAGGGACATGACTTTTTTCAAAGTGTTAATGGCAATCTAAGAAGATACAGTCTTTGTGTATGTGTTTTCATTTGGTGTTGAGAAATTTTTAAGAGACACACATGTTTTGCCCTTAGACCCACTTATTCTGTTTGTAGAAAGCCACTGCCTGAAAATAATCAGAAATTGTGAAAAATGTTTATCAGCAATTTTCAACTCAGTTATTTTATAGCCTATCTAAATACTGAATAACAAACAGTTTATACTGTACTACAACCAATCAAATTTGAATAAAATTCTATCCTAATCCTACAATCAGTATTGAGAGAGCTTCAATTCCCTTTCCCCCTTCTTTTTTGTTTCCAAAAACCCATGGAAAATGTCTACCATAAAGAAGCTTCAAAATAAAGATTTGCTAAATGGATGGGTTGATGGATGAGTGGATAGATAGGAGAAAGGCTATGACCCACAAGGCTACAGAGTTCAGAATCTGAGTGTGGCACTCTGTTTTTGATGTGAAATCCCTAGGGGATCATTATTATTCTGTACAAGTTGTATATGTTCAGAATAATACATAAAAAAGGAAAACGACCCATAAATTTGTACCACAGAAATTGAAACCATTCATTTTCTAGGATGTTTTTTAATTTTCAAGATAATTTCAGCATTGAATTGCTTTGCTTTAGATCAGTAAGTCATTCATGCAAGGAAGCAATGTTGTGGCCATTAGAACCCCACAGTAACTTAATGACTGCTGTTTATTTTTAATTACTACTGGGAAGAAGGATTTCAGCTTTTTAGAGAGAAGCAAAAACAAGTTAAACACGCCTAACCATCATATGCTTTGCAATGTTAGTGTTCTTCAATTAAAATCATTCAATTAGTCCTTGACAACAGCACTGCCTTTATCATGAAGATTACCACTAGGAACTAATATCCTTTATCAAATGCTAATAATAAGACTTTACTTTCTTAATTGTTGGAAAAGCATATTCTTCTAATAACTCCAAACATTTGCTCACCTTACCAAAGTATTTTTAATATATTCTTAGA